>NC_135818.1:18338687-18509473 GCF_964213995.1 Mustelus asterias
GCCCTCACAAATGGACTTTAACAATCCCACGAGCACTATTTTGAAGTGAACATTCTTACCAGTGTCCTGACCAACATGAATCCTTCGACCCATGCCACCAGTAAATACATTATTGGGTCATTATCACATTGTTGTTGGGAGCTTGCTGTGAGCAAATTGGACTTACATTTCCCACATCACAACAGTGATTGCACATCAAAAGCACTTAATTGGCTGCAAAGCTTTGGGAGGTCATAAGATCTTCAAATGATATAAAGGGAAGTCTCTCTTTTATCTGGCCTCCATAAACTTAAATATATCCAAAACTCCGCTCCAAGTATATCAACTCACACCAATCCTGTTCACCAGTCATTCATGTACTTGTTCACATACACTGGCTTCTGATCTCTTAATGTCTTCATTTTACGACTCTAATCCTCACTTTCTAATTTCTCCATGGCCTCACCTCTCCCTATCTCTGTAACATCCTCCATCCTACAACCTTCTGAGGTATCTGCATTCACCAAACTCTCATGTTCTTCAACTCCATTTTCTTCACTCTACCATCATTGGAAGGCGTGCCTTCAGCTGACGAGGCCCTAAGCTCTGGAATTTCTTCCCTCAGTCTCTCTAAGTCTCGACTTCTTTCTCCTCCTTTCAGATTCTTCCTTAAGATTCATCATCTTCACCAAGCTTTTGGTCATCTATCCTTCTTCACCTCAGTGTCAAATTCGGACTGATTGCACTCCTGTCTAGCACTTTAGAATATAAGAACATAACAACTAGGAGCAGGAGTAGGCCATCTGGCCCCTCGAGCCTGCTCCACCATTCAATAAGATCATGGCTGATCTTTTCGTGGACTCAGCTCCACTTACCCGCCCGTTCACCATAACCCTTAATTCCTTTACTGTTCAAAAATTTATCTTTCCTTGCCTTAAAAACATTCAATGAGGGAGCCTCAACTGCTTCACTGGGCAGGGAATTCCACAGATTCACAACCCTTTGAGTGAAGAAGTTCCTCCTCAACTCAGTCCTAAATCTGTTCCCCCTTATTTTGAGGCCATGTCCCCTAGTTCTAGTTTCACCTGCCAGTGGAAACAACCTCCCTGCTTCTATCTTATTGATTCCCTTCATAACTTTATATGTTTCTATAAGATCTCTCCAGATTCTTCTTTTGGGTGTGTCCCTTCTTTACATATTGGTACTGTTGTTGTTGCATGATAGTTGTTGGTGTATTGGTCTAACAATGCCAACAACAGGTTCCTCAATAACAATATTTCTAAACAATCTTTGTGGAGCATAGAGTTAATGTAGTGACCATCAATTAGGATGGACAATAAATGCTGGCCAAGTCAGCGGTGCCCGCATCCCATGAGTGAATCAGAAATTAATGAAGTGTCATGCGAGGGACAGGGATGTGAGTGGTGCAGGCAGGAAAGTGTTGCAAAGGCCATCATCAGAGCAGCCATGATTGTTTCAATGGTGGGAAAGTCTAAGGGCGGCACGGTAGCACAGTGGTTAGCACTGCTGCTTCACAGCTCCAGGGACCTGGGTTCGATTCCCGGCTTGGGTCACTGTCTGTGTGGAGTTTGCACATTCTCCTCGTGTCTGCGTGGGTTTCCTCCGGGTGCTCTGGTTTCCTCCCACAGTCCAAAGATGTGCGGGTTAGGTTGATTGGCCATGCTAAAAATTGCCCTTAGTGTCCTGAGATGCGTAGGTTAGAGGAATTAGTGGGTAAATATGTAGGGATATGGGGCTAGGGCCTGGGTGGGATTGTGGTCGGTGCAGACTCGATGGGCCGAATGGCCTCTTTCTGTACTGTAGGGTTTCTATGTCAGATGCATGAATCCAAGTATCATGCATTGAAGGCCAGCGTGACCATGTCTGTTCCAACACAATAAATGGAGGTCGAAAGATCAACACCAGTAGCAGTTTCCAGCACACCCTTAATGAATCTAGTGATGTCCAATGGCCCAGTTTAGCCAAGTCAACGCCATTGTTTTTCTCCTCATGCATTATCTAAGCTACAGAACAGCAGTGGTTAAGGCATTGAGCTTGAAATCCAATGGCGTCTCTCCGCACAGGTTTGAACACTGCTCGCTGCGAATCGGTATTTGTGGGGGGCCGGTGGCACAGTGGTTAGCACCGCTGCCTCACAGCGCCAGGGACCCAGGCTCAATTCCAGCCTCGGGTGACTGTGTGGAGTTTGCATGTTCCCCCCCATGTCTGCATGGGTTTCCTCCGGGTGCTCCGGTTTCCTCCCACAGTCCAAAGATATGTGGGTTAGGTTGATTGGCCATGTTGAATTGACCCCTAGTGTCAGGGGGATTATAGGTTAAATAAGTAGTTTTATAGGGATAGGGCCTGGGTGGGGCTGTTGTCGTTGCAAGCTTAATGGGCCAAATGGCCTTCCTCGGCACTGTAGGGTTTCTATGATTCTATTCCTGCTGCTTTGGGGTGCCTAGAGACTTATGTCCAAAACCCTTTTTCAGTCCTGCAAAACTGTTTGACTTCTGATCTCCGACCTGCAAATTATGCAAAATCTCGCTGCATGTTAACCAGCGCTCAGACACCAGGGCCAGTGCTGACAGATCTCCGATCACTTAAGGCAATCTATGGTTGGATGACATCCCCCTACCCCAATAAAAGACTCTCATATTTTAGGCTGGGCCTTGTTGCCTTTTGAAACTGCTGGGCTTTATTTTCTGTTTGAGCCAACGCTTCCTTTAGTTGCCTCCCCAAAAAAAATTACAACTTTTCCCTTCTCCCCCCAGGTCACAGGGCGAGAGTCGACTGTTACATTCCCTTAAATTCAATTCATTTCTATGAAGAAAGTTCATTCAAACAAGTTCAACAGTCACCACTTCCTCAATCCCCAACATCCTTTAATAGCCACAGAGAGCAGTTCGGGAGGACAGCCCCCTGCCCTTCACAGGGAAGGAAGTGGGGTGTAAAACTGATGGCTGAATCTGATTCTGTCAGTTTTGGCCTTCCCTGTCTCCAATATGTACATGTACAGCTCCGTACCTGCGTGCAGTAGTTAATTCTTTCCAATATCGTAGAGAAATCTGGCCGGTGTTCAGGTTGGTGTTGCCAGCACTGGGTCATAATCCGATATCTAAAGAAATGGAATCAGATAAATTAATGCAAGGCCCATTTACCACCATTTGAACAAAAATTGTTGTGAAAAGAACAACTTTCATGACCCCCAGACATCGTATAGCCCTAAAAAAGGACTTTGAGATGTAGGGCAGGACTTTCCTCTCTATCCGTGGTGTTTTGTGGTGGCGGGAGGTGGCATGCCACTTCCTGCAGTGGGAACCAATGGTCCCACTGTCGTCAACGGGTTTCCAGTTGAGTGAATCCCTCACCGCCAGGAAGCCCTGGGTGGGGGGTGTGCCATCGGCGGGACAATAAGATCCCACCAGCATAAACACTGGCAAGATTTCGGTGGTAGTCTTGTAAAGTAGGAAATACAATAGCCAAATTGTACACAAGGTCCCATAAACAATGACAAGACAATGACCTGATAATTTATCTTAGTGATGTTAGATGGGTGATAATGGGTAGGCAGTGGTGTTGTGGTATTGTCACTGGACTAGTAATCCAGACAGCCAAGGGCAATTAATGCTCTTCAGCTTCAAATCCCACCATGGCAGATGGTGAAATGTGAATTCAATAAAAATCTGGAATTAAAAGTCAAATGTTGTCAATTGTTGTGAAAACCCATCTGCTTCACTCATGTCCTTTTGGGAAGTAAATCTGCCGTCCTTACCCGGTCTGGCCTACATGTGACTCCAGATACACAGCAATGTGGCTGACTCTAGCAAACCACTCAGTTCAAAGGCAATTAGGGATGGACGATAAATATTGGCCCAGCTGGTGACGCCCACATCCCCTGAACAAATAAAAATAAATAAATACGTGTTTGTCGACAACAGGAGCGATGTGCCCTGTTCTTCTTCATATAATACCCTGGGATCTTTTAAGCCCACCTGAGGTTTAACACCTTATCAGAAAGACAGGCAGTGCATCAGTCCTACAGTACTGCATTGGAGTGTCAGCCTGGATTATGTCTCTGGAATTCTTAACTATCATCAGGGAAGAGAGTGTTGCGATTACACTGAAGCTAACACTGTGTGAAGTAAATCTTTCTTCCCATTTGTTTGCCCTCCACTCCTGTCTTTTGCTATGGTATGTTTCTGTACATGCTGCCAAGACTTGCTGCTTCATCCGAAGTCATCATTTCAGTGGTTAGCATTGCTACCTCGCAGCTCCAGGGACCCAGGTTCGATTCCGGTCTTGGGTCATTGTCTGTGTGGAGTCTGCCCATTTTCCCCATGTCTGTGTGGGTTTCCTCCGGCTGCTCTGATTAGGTGGATTGGCCATGCTAAATTGTCCCTTAGTGTCCCAAGGTATGAAGGTTAGGAGGATTAGACGGGTACATATGTGGAATTATGGGGATAGGTCTGGGTTAGATGCTCTGTTGGAGAGTCAGTGCAGACTTGATGGGCCAAATGGCCTGATTCTCCACTGTAGGGATTCTATGATCTTTCACCTGCGAATCTCAAGAGTGAACTTGAGTGGTCTCCTCACCTATGGAGAACATCATAACTCAACTCCTTCCCTCCCTCTCTGTGCCTTTGTACACTATTCCACTGAAGGTGCTGGACAGTAATCAACATCAAGGCAAGGAATTTCAGCATGGCTCATCCTTCTGAGGTCCTGTGGTTAGAATATTATTGTGCCTACAAACACCAACACTATTAGATCCTGTATTTAACAATACAGCAACATTACTGAGGCTGTATTTAACAGTATTATTGATCTTTATTTAGCAAAATCATTAATCAGGATTGATCAGTATTTTTCATCTTGTATTTAATGGTTTTACCAATCCTGGATTTAATGATATTATTGATTGTGCATTTGTTGGTGTCGCTATATCCAACTGTTTGAATTCATACCAGCTTGACATCTCTATCTTTCTCCTGGAAATACTTACACAGGCCCGGGGCAATTCTTGGGTGGGTCCATTCTACCACCGCTTGTTACAAACTCCAAGACTTCCTGATTGCTCTTGCAGGGATATGGCATGTATCCAAGCGACAGAATTTCCCACAGCAACACGCCAAATGACCTACAGTAAAAGAATGAAGGAACTTGGAGTGATATAGCCCTTTACATTCCCTCACTATGTCCAAAAGCACTGTTGAACCAATGATTGTAAATGTGACATCAGGTCTTGGATTTTCATCATCAAGGCAGGAAAATCCCCGATTCTGCCTCGGGAGAAAGTGCCCACAAATGTAGGATCTTCATTGCCAAAGGAAGTGGGGGCAGAGTGGTCATTATGGAGACTGGAGGGCTTGGCATGGGCTGCAGTCAAGCTAACTGACCCAGCGAATACTTCAGGGGCATACATGGCCCTTGACCCACTATACGCATTACAAAATCAATGAACCCAAAGGGGACAATAGGATGTGTAAAAAAAGCTTTAAAAAAACATTCATATATTTATTACTTTTCACTATGTTAAAGAAGCCCTTAAAAAAGTATGCACAACAACAGTATTAATCATCCAGATGTTTTAACCTTGTGCAAATAAACATTGTGCAATTGACAGCAGAAATCAGAGTGCCAGAGTTGTCAATCAAGCAATGCTTTCCCTGAACCTATGCTATTATCACGCACTACTCACCATAATCTTGCATAGTGAGGCAATCATTGCCTGTCTTACCCTAGAGTCTTACTCCCCAATACTTTCCTTAAGCACCTCACCCTCTTCCACCTCTTTTTCTACAAGCAAGAGTTGGACATACTTGTGGCTGGGTTGGAGATCAGAGGGAGGTATCTGGCTATTTTAATCAGCGCGATGGTGGTCTCTTGGATAAGTTTCGATTAGCTTGGGCAGAATTTTACGGCCCTTCCCACCAGTGGGATTTTCCAGTCCCATCAAGTCGATGGGCTTTTGAGCGTTCGCTGCATTTTCCAGCCCTGCCCCCACCATCACAGGGCTGTAAAATTCCATCCAAAGGCAGGGAGGGTGTGAATGTTTTGAAGAGGAATTTACCAGATTTTTCTTCCCATCCAACACCAACCCCACCCTTCCCTCCACCCCGTCCCCCACCTCCTTCTTCCCTGTTGTCATCAGGCTTTTGAATGGACTTACCTCGCATTAAGTTGATCTTTCTCTACAACCTAGCTATGACTATAACACTACATTCTGCACTCTCCGCTTTCCTCCTCTATGAACGGTATGCTTTGTCTGTATAATGTGCAAGAAACAATACTTTTCACTGTATGTTAATACATGTGACAATAATAAATCAAATCAAATCAAATCAAAAAAATTCCCTCCCTAACAGCACTGTGGGTGTACTAGATACACTGCAGCGATTCAAAGAGGCAGTTCACCCATTATCACCTCTTGCTCTGTCTCGCTAACCCTTTCAATCACCAGCCCTAATGCTGCATTCAATTCTTTCCAAGGACAAATATTCTCCTTTGTTAAGTACATTGGAATATTTCAGGAAGTTAAAGGTGCTGAATAAGTGTAAATTGTGATACTTGTCTCATGATTGGATATCTGTGTTATTATCCTAATTGTCTCAACACAATGGCTGAGAAATTTAATCACACCCAAAAGGTGATACATGGGAGGTAGGAAGCACAGGGAATCTTGGGCATCTGTGACCTCCCTTGAAGATAACTTGCACCACTTAATGGATGCCAGATTGCCGAGGGTGAGATCATGTACTGGGTTTGCAGTAGCGGACTCAGATGCTGACATTGGAGGAACAATCTACCAGTAGGAACCTATTGTGTTACCAGAGTTTGCTGTATTACCATACGGTGGCACTGTGGTTAGCGCTACTGCCTCACAGTGCCAGCCCTGGGTTTGATTCCTGGCTTGTGTCACTGTCTGTGCAGAGTTTGCACGTTCTCCTTGTGTCTGTGTGGGTTTCCTCCGGGTGCTCCGGTTTCCTCCCACAGTCCAAAAGTCTTGCTGGTTAGGGTGCATTGGCCATGCTAAAGTCTCCCTCAGTGTATCCAAACAGGCGCCAGAGTGTGACAACTAGGGGATTTTCACAGTAGCTTCATTGCAGTGTTAATGTATATCTACTTGTGACACTAATTAATAAAGTTTAAACTTTGAAACTACCATGTGTCTGTCTTTGATGTGAAAATTCCTTCAAGGAAAGCTTCCGGAGGCATCCACTTGACTGGCAGCATGGCACGTCCACCCTTCCTGTAGTAGCTTGCCCTGGATATGGAAACACATTAGAATTAGCTTCAGGCAATAAAAACCCCATCAGCTAAGCTTTTGAAGATAACTTCTTTCCATAGAAACACTGACCTGCATTTATATAGTGCCTTTTCACATAGGACTGGACTTTAGGACCCTCCCACTGGGCATGTTTCCAGCAAAGGTTGGGGGTGGGGGGGGCTGTTGACATGTAAAATACAAGGGGTGGTAAGCCTACCCTCCTGTCCATCCCCGAGCTGTCCCGCTTAACAAGGTAGGTGGGAGGGCACTGAAATCGACAACCCTCCCACCGTTTGGAAATAAATAACTGAGGGCCAATTGAGGTTGTTAATGAGTCAGATAATATGCTGCCCACACTATAATATGGTTGGCATGGGCAAGCAGGTGGGAGTGAGTAGGTCATATTTTTAAACACACGTGTTTAAAAGGTGGGAAGGATGGGATGGGAGTACGATCTTTGGGGTTGTCCTCTATGTATTAGGGGCACTATGATGGTTCCTCCCCCCCTCAACCTTGATTCCCTCCTACCTGGCCTCCAAAACCACCCACCCTACCCTCCCTCCCTTGCCCCGCTCCCTCCCTGCCTAAAAACGGCCCAACTTACCTGGGCATTGGCATCCATCTTCTATTCTTTCTAGTCCTGTTCTCTGTCCTGGCAATGCCTGCTACTGAAATCTGGTGCTGTTGGCCGATCAGATTGACTGGCAGCTCTCAAAGGTGAGACTTCCACCCAACTGAGGGATCCAAGTCCCACTGTCGCCATTTTAACTCACCCTCAAGGTGTTTGGTTGTCACTTGGTGACGTCACTGAGGTGCAGCACATAGATGACAAATAGCGGGGGCACAGGGTAGATCACTGGGAGGCTCCAGTAGGAGGTGGGATCAGGACGAGAGGGCATTGGGATAACAGAGGAGAAGTGTTGGAGGAGCATGGTGTGATTAACTATGTCCAAGGCTGTCGTACATGCCACAATCCATGCAAAGTGTTGCTTTTTGGCTCAGGGGCAAATGGCACAAGAAGTTGGTGCCCAATAATGGGATGGCAATTGCCACAGTGTGGCATCAAAGCATTTTTGAACTGGCCTGGTCTTCAATTGGAAAGTGGCAGCTCAGCTTTTGACACAAGGATTTCTGACGCACCTGTAAATATCTCGTGCCATCCCAAAGTCTCCAATTTTGGCTGCTCGCCTGGGTCCGCTGCAGGTTAGTAAACAATTCCTTGCTGCAATGTCCCTGAGAAGAACAAACCGAGAAACAGAATCAAATAACACTGCCACCAACGTATCATACATTGATTAGCAATAATAATGGCTGTAGTTCTAGTCAAATTATTGGCACTGTTACAGTACAGACAATGGCCAAAATCTTCCACTTGTGGCTGGGATTTCCCGTTGCCTTTGGGAATGAATGGGGTTTTGGCTGGAACGCCAATTTTTCCATTCTCACTCACAATGGGTCCCACTGCGAATGAGTCTGGAGAGTCCCCCCCCCCCCTCCCCCAATGGGTGTAACTACTTAAAACAACATTTCAACCATCCGTTCTCTTCTATCCAAATTAAAGTTTTGTTCGCTGAAGTTCATGACTAACCTATGAATGAAATGATTGTCTTCCAGATATTTGCAGCCACAAGCGATGTCCTTGGCCATGTTCAGAAGGTCCAGCATTGTCAGTGTAGATGTCTGTGTCTGAAATGGAGTTATAAATAGTAACTGGTCCACTCAAATTGATCTAAGTATGAGACACACATTTAAAGGCCTCCTAGCAATTTCAAATCATTTATTGCCATTCATTGACAAAGAGATGTTATCCTTGCATAGACTACACATTGAAAACATATTACAAAAGGGATTGAGAGGCACTAGAAGAGGTGTAAAAAGAATTTACAAAGAACTGATGGTTACAGTTATCAGGAAAGACTGTACAGAGCTGAGGCAATTGTCCCTGGAATAGAGAATACGGGGGCGTGACCTGATAGAGATCTTTAAAATTCTAAAGTGGCTTGATAAGATTACAGAGGTTGTTTCTACTTCTGAGCCAGTTCAAAACCAGAGACCCTAATGATAAAATAGGCACTAAGGGTATGCAGGGAAACTTCTTTATCTCATTGAGTGCTTAGAATATGGGACTCAACATCACACAGGGAAGTTCAGACAAATGATGGGTTCAAGGAGAAGATTGATATGTACATGAGGAGGAAAGCAATTGGAGGAAACGAGATAGGGTTAGATGATTCAGAGCAGAAGGAAAGTCATCCGAAATATAAATATTAATGTGGACCATTTGGTTTGATGGTCAGTTGCTGTACTTTAATCAGGATGGGGGCGATTTTCCCAAGGGAATTCTAAGTGCTGAATTAGTGGGACAAATGGTTTAATTCATGTTGGTTTTTTCAGTGGGAGTTCTGACTCGAACCTCCCACGCTGTGTACAATGCAGAGGTCACAATCGTGAATATCATTAAAAGCTCGGGGCCCATTCACGCCAAAGTCTGACAGTTCCGGAACTCAGCGCATGTGCCGTGGCCCTGATCTGCCAGCCTGCACTTTGCTGGCCAGCTTGATCACCACAGGATCCCCACAGTGCTGCCCCTACAACCGCCCCTCCCACCCCCCTCACAGCCCAATCGCAGCCCCATGAGCATTCCCGGGCCAGCCCTGACCCCCCACCCCCCCATCCCGGAGTGATCCGATCTCCAGCTCTCCTCTCCCAGCAGTGACAATCCCTGCCACCCCCCCACCCCGGCAGACCCCTCCCCGGGAGGCAGACCCCAGCCAAGGGATGCAGACCCACACAGCAGACCAACCCCGTCCCAGCCCCCCCCCCCCCAATCGTTGGCCTCCCTCCAGCCCAGACCGATCCCCATGTAGAGTGGCAGTGGGACCCCCCCCACCCCCACTGATCATCCCAAAGCCCCACTCACAATAGGCCCCGCCCCTTGGCACTGCCCGATGCCTGGTGGGCAGTGCCAATGTGCCCCCTGGCATGGGCACTTTGCCCCTTGGGCAGTGCCAGGGGGCACAGGCTGGCCCATGCCCAGGGGGCACCACCGCCCGCCACCCGACCACTGGGAGGGCCCCAATTGCCCCCCCCTTCACTCCAGTGGGGTCTCCCACTCGTATCCCGAAAGTGGGGAGAATTCAGTCCCGGACCTGATAATCACATTTAAATTCCATTACAAATAGATTTAAATCACTTCCCTGGTCTTCCCGCTGGTTTCCAGCGTGGTCCCAACTGCGTCTGCTTTCCAGCGGTGGGAGATGCGCATGCGTTCCCGACACATACGCGAATCCCGCAAAATGGCCAACACGCGGCATCTCCCAACCCGACGCGCCAAAACATTAGCGCGTCGCAACAGGAGAATCAAGCCCAATGTTTCGGTAATGCTATATTCACCATTTTAGCTCAAAAGTTCAACAAGACACGATGTGGAGTGGCTTTCTCAGGAAGTGGGGATGTAGTTCATAAACAAAAGGGGTCATTGTGTAAAATTGCAAGTCTTTCTTGTGTTGTTGTGAAATAGCTTCTGTGCAACAGCTAAGTAGCCAGGAATTGTACGATCACAGCATATGGCTTAGCCTAGATGGAAATCTGGAAGTCTCACATTCATACACGAAAGGGGAGGTATTTTATTGTACGTACTGACTTGATGGTGCACTGGGTCTTACTTTAAATCTCTCAAACTTAATATATGGTCTTCCTCTCGCTTTCTTTCTTTTAAACATAGTCCAGGATTTTTAAATTAGTGCGGGGTCTGAATTGGAGACGGACATGCACAGAATTTTGCGCCGCTGGCGACCACGTTCCTGACCCCATGTTGGTTTCAATGAGGGCGCCTCAAGGTGAGATCACCTGCCTACTGTGTCTCACAGGTCAGCCAATTCAGGCCAATTATTGACAATTATTGAGACCCCATTCCTGTGTTGACTAGGATTTTCAATCAATATGGATGGCGCACGTCAACCTGGACTATGTCCAAGCCAATGTGGTGAGCTCAGGGTAGGACCAGAGAATCCCAACCTTGGGCAAGGTTGGAGAATTCCAGCCTGGATCTTTCAAGGCTGAAATCCAGAGTGCTGGTTGAGGATAGTAAGGGATATCGGACTAAAGTGGAGTGAATGGAGCTGAGGTACAGATCAGCCATGATCTAGTCTGGGGCAAATCTCAAGAGGTTAGATGACTTCCTCCTATTCCTATGTCCCTAAGATGTCTGATGCACTGCTGCTGAGTATATACAGACAACCCATTTGATCCTAATGTGCAGGCTTATTGCTTGGTAGGGAATAGGTGGCAAATCAGCATTAATGATGTGTTTCCTATGAGGCAGTGTTCATAGAATCATAGAATCCTACAGTGCAGAAGGAGGCCATTCGGCCCATTGAGACGGCACCGATAACAATACCACCCAGGCCCTATCCCCATAGCCCTTCGTATTTACCCCACTAATCCCTCTAACCTACGCATCCCGGGGCACTAAGGAGCAATTTAGCATGGCCAATCAACCTAACCTGCACAACTTTGTTGACTCATTGTGTGTACTTCCCTATGCTTATCTCTGTTTTCAGGCCTGGTCCTAATCTGGGCCCTGCCTCTTCGCTCTATGGCTTCGTGGGATACCACACAAAGAATATTACAAGTATTCACTATTATGCTTACAGCTTTCGGCCTGTTTTCACGGAGGTAAGTCTTCATGTCTCCTCCAGTCATTAGCTCCAGAAGGATAAACCGAGGCAAAGCTTGGAGACTCACACCGATACATCGGACAATGTTCTGATGGTTAAACTTGCTGTTTACGAAAGCAACAGGCAAAAGACAAATCATCAAAATACAAAGAGTTCTGAACAATAAATATAGATCAAGGGCAATAAGGAAAATATCCAATGGAATAATACTTCACTTTCATGGGAACTCTCATCTGGACTAAATTTATTATTTTTGTATGGATTGTTTCCGTATAAATGTAGATAAACTCCTTACAACCACTCTGTTTAACAAATCCCTTGCCTACATCGGTTTCCACTGCAGAAGGCTTGGTAAGCTAAGGACACAGGTTTAAAGTAATTAGTAAAAGAAGTAAAGATGAGGAGACATTCCTTTTGTGCAGTGTTAAGGGAAAAGAATAGAAGAGCGAAACTAATTGACAGCACAGTATTGGGTTTCTTTTACACTGTCAATTCATAGAATCATAGAATCCCTACAGTGCAGAAGGAGACCATTCAGCCCATCGAGTCTGCACTGACAACAATCCCACCCGTAACCCACAAATTTACCCTGTTAGTCTCACTGACACTAGGGCAATTTAGCATGGCCAATCAACCTGACCCATACATTTTTGGAGTGTGGGAGAAAACGAGAGCACCCGGAGGAAACCCATGCAGATGGAATTCTGTGATTCCATTCCTTATGGCCTTGCGTCACTGTCTGTGTGGAGTTTGCATGTTCTCCCCGCGTCTGCGTCGGTTTCCTCCGGGTGCTCTGGTTTCCTCCCACAAATGTGCAGGGTAGGTGGATTGGCCTTGGTTAAAAAAATTGCCCCATGGTGACCAAAGACGTGTAGGATAGATAGATTAGCCGTGGTAAATGTGTGGGGTTATGGGGATAGGGCATAGGAAGAGGGCCTGAGTAAGATACTCTGTCAGAGAGTCGGCCCAGACTCGATGGGCTGAATGGCCTCTTCTGCATTGTAGGGATTCTATGAAGCTGGGTTTGCATGAGAGTGCGTTCTTCATTCAAAAAATCAGGAATTATGATAGGCTCCCAAAAGTAAATATATGGCACCAAATCAGGTGTCAAAAAATGGAAATGTTCTGAGAGATGGGGATGGGGGTGGAGAGGGTGGGGGACAAACCCAAAGAAACTAATCCTCCTGTCTTTAATTCTCACTGGCACTGCTAACTGCATTCCTGCGTAATACAGTTGAATTAATGAGATGATGATTATACCTGAAATGTGGATCATGATAAGCTTCTGTCCCACTGCACTCTCAGTCTAACTTGGAGTAGCGTGGCCCTTTAAAGGAGGGCATTGCCCGATGGCCACATGATTGGTGAGAACCCTGTGGATGGCCCTGACGGGAAGCTGAGCCAGTCAGCAGGAGGTCGCCTACCACAGGTCAAGGAGGGACTCTCAGTTGGAGCCAGGGAGTCAAGTAGCGTGGGCGCATTGTAATTTAGTCTGACCTTGTATATATATTATTCTTGTTGTTTGATAATAAAGCCCTTTGTTGATTCAAGACACATCGAGTCGCCCTCAATCCTTTGGCTTGAATTTCTCTCCCATTGAGCGCACTGTTCCCCGTGGGCCCAGAAGCAGCCGTGAAACGTGCTTCTGGCTGCAATGGGCCCCGGAGCCAGCCAGTGTGAAACGTACTCTCTGAAAGGCTGATCACTACAGCAGAGAGTGGAAAGAGGGTGGGCTCTGAGAGAAGTGACGGTGCAGGCGGGAGTTTGCAAGCAGCTCTCTGAAGGCTGACGGCTGCCTCAGGGAACTGCAGTATTGTCCCAATGACATTTTCACCAAGAAAATGCTGCAAACTCTATACTACAGAATCAAGCAACTGACAGCACGACTCACAACACCCAAACCCTCAAACATGTTATTTCATTTTGTCTCATCCTGGATATTTAACCTGCCCTGAATTGGGAATGGTGAAAATTTGGGAACACCGTTAGGCCGATTGGCCTGTATGTCAAGCATAAAAGTGTACGGGCCAGGTCAACTCAGGGTCAACAGCATGTTTAATGAGCTGAATTGCCCTTCAGTTGTTGGCTGGCGAACTTCCAGCCTTTTGCCCACACCCGCCAGCTGAACTACTGCGAGAGAGCGCTTTGATGTCAGGACACAAGCTTGACTACTTCTCGCACAAATTCGAATAGGCCTCACACCCGCTCTAGCTCTGTAAAGTCCTGGCCTTTGTCTTTGCATTTCCTGAGTCTATATTCAGAACCTCTTTTGGGCAGTCAGCTTTTTGAAGCTGTTTCTTAACTTCTGCTAATTTTATGTGTTGACGTTTCTAACTCCTCAGCAGTGTTATTCATAGATATAGGTTACCAAACCAGAATGCTGATTATGGGCGCTACTGTCATGCAATTTATAAAATTCTTTTCCTAGGACATCTTTTAATTTTTCATGTGGGCGTCACTGTCAAGGCCAGGGTTTTTATTTCCCATTCCTAAGTCGGTGAGTTACTTTCTTGATCCGCTGGTTATTTTAAAATCCTGGATATTTAAAGTCCGGAATATAATATTTTTAGTGTTATCACCATTTTGTCATGATGGCCATTTTTCTCCCCGGCAGTGCCTTCTCCCTTATCTCCAAATGATTCATATTTACAACGATTAACAATGCATTTCCCTCCACTGCATTGGTTGGATGAAACTTTACATCCATCTCACTGTTTTGCAGAAATTAGCAGGGTTGTTTTATATTCGAGGGGCTTCCGTTCACCTTGGGCCTTCGAGTGCATCAATGAATACTCCACTGTGATGGTGCTGGAGGCCATTTTGTTATAGTCCTTTGTAGCAGGCTTGGCCAGGCCTGTCAGTCTTGTGACAAGACTAATAACAAAGGGCATGTGCAAGGCTGGTGAAGATAAAGATCCAAAAGGACGGATCTTTGCCAATGAAGGTAAGAAAAAGCAGCAAAACTTAGATAAATCCAGTTAAAGAATGAAATAAAATTGGGGAGGTCTGTAGCTTGAAATAGAAAGGGAGGTTTAGGAGGTAAGTTTATGCAATGAAGATTGGAGGCTATATTCAGGCTGCACTCACAGTGTGGCTGACTAGATGTGAGCATTGGCTGGAGATGAGACTAAAGGATTGTCCAACTAACACTCCTTGAATTTACCTTTCCATCCCAGTTCCACATGACTTTATTTTTTATTCATTTGTGGGACATGGGCATCGCTGGCTGGCCAGCATTTATCACCCATTCCTAGTTGTCCTTGGAGGGCAGTTGGAGTCAACCACATTGCTGTGGTTCTGGAGTCACATGTAGGCCAAACCAGGTAAGGACGGCAGATTTCCTTCCTAAAGAACCAGGTGGGTTTTTCTAACAATTGACAATGGTTTCATGGTCATCAGTAGATTCTTAATTTGAGACATTTTTTATTTAATTTCAATTCCACCATCTGCCGTGGCGGGATTCAAACTCAGGACATTAGTTGAGTTTCTGGACTAATAGTCTAGCGATAATGCCATTAGGCCATTGCCTCCCCGTGACTGATATTTCTGATCTGTTATCAGTAACCTGTGAAGATATTGGGAAATGCCGATCAAGGGATCAAAGGTCAATGAAGAAGAATGATCACCATTACCTGATAATCAAAGCCTCCATCAAGAAATCCATTTCATCTTGTTCGGAGCAAATTTCCGGAAGAGTCTGTAATGGTAGAAAACTGATATGAATATTTCACCAAAGAGATGCAGGAATATATCAACCTTTATAAGATTAGATGGGCTGGGAGTTTGTGTTTGAGGTGGAATCGTGAGTTGGAGATTTCCCAATGTCACCATCCCACCTCCGACGTGGCAGTGCTTGCTGACGTTATTTTCGTGCTGCGGGGGGGCGGGGGGGGGGAAGGTGGGGGCGGTGGGGGGGGGTGGAACTGGGCCATGGTCAGGTCTGCTATCTCCCACACCAGTAGTGAGGTGCGATCAGCAGTGAGTTGGACGCGGAGAGGGATCTATCGTGGTTTGGAACCGATACAGGACCTGACCCCACCGCCATCTTGGTACTGCAAGAATTCAAAAAATGTCTGGGAGAATTTGGCTGAACTTCGAGCTGTGAGCATCTACTGTCATTGCTGATGTCATTGCTGGCTAATAGGTTGTTATCTTGGTGAATGTTGGCCCAGCACTGAGGAACCCTCTGGAAACTCCCAGCCCTTTGCACAATCCATTGCTCTCCTGATTTTCTGCTTGAGAAGACCAGGCTCTGAGGGGTCTGCTAGCCCAGCCTTTCTCTACACCCCCCTACTCGTGGCTGCATTCTGTCAGGTGAATGCAGCAGGTCACAGCATGTTTTGCAAGGGTGCATGGCAGCCCAGCTCTGGGGCAGCTCCTCACATGCAGAGTTCCAATCCTGCAGTCACACTAACTATCCTACTCTCTAGAACCTCAACAGAGCAATCCCCTGGCTGTTCCTGGCCCAACTTCACCACAAGGCATGTCATCCCATCAAGAATGTCAGGCCCTTTAGAATGGTGCCGCGCAGTGTCAACATGTTGGCACTTGCACAGCATTGGTGAGGTCACCAATTCATTCATGGGACATGGGTATCACTGGCTGGCCAGCATTTATTGCCCATCCCTAGTCGCTCTTGAACTGAGTGGCTTGCTCGGCCATATCAGAGAGCAATTGAGAGTCAACCACATTGCTGCAGCTCTGGAGTCACATGTAGGCCAGACCAGGTAAGGACAGCAGATTTCCTTTCGCCAAAGGACATTAGTGAACTAGATGGGTTTTCCCGACAATTGACAATGGTTTCATGGACATCAGAAGATTCTTAATTTCAGGTATATTTTATTGAATTCAAATTCCACCTTCTGCTGTGGCGGGATTCGAACCCTGGATGAATAATCGAGTGATAATACTCCTAGGCCATCACCTGTACGTGATTACTCCAACACCGGTATTCAGAGCAGAAAATATCATCCCCAAGCTATCATGTCACTGCAGCAAGCTAATGCTGCACCACACTGAGCAGAGCATATAAAAACTGCATTCATCGTGGACCCAAATGTATGGATTTCATTTTTGATGAGACTTTGTAGAAATGGAATTGTTATTTTGTAAACTTCATCCACTCCAATGCCAGAATTTTGGAGCCAGGAAGCGGCCTGAAGAACCGGGACTGGCTAGCTTCAAACTTCAGTCACTGCTACTTGGGCATCTTGGTGCAGGCGGTAAATGATAGGAGAGATATTCCCAAACTGTTAGGCTGTAAGATGTCACCCATCATAACCAAGAGGGCCTCCATGGCGATGAGGGTCTCTATGGTGATGAGGGCTTCTAAGGGGATGAGGGCCTCCTGGGGATGAGAGCCTCCATGGATGAGGACCTCCATGGCGATGAGGGGGGTCTCTATGGCAATGAGGGTCTCCATGGCGATGAGGGTCTCCATGGTGATGAGGGTCTCCATGGTGATGAGGGTCTCTATGCCATCCTCAGATAAGCTTCTCTTATGTCTCACACAGGTCCCAGCATTGTGGCACCACCCCCAGTAGCCAACATGAGCCTTGGATGTCAAGAGGAGGGAAATGTGTCCAAGGAAGTAGTCTCACACCAGACTAGCTCACTGGGCAACAGCGTAGATACATGAACCTCGGGTGGATGTAGTTGGTGACACTGGGTAAGGAGTACAGCAGGAGGTGTTTGAGGCAGAGGTGTCTATGGGCAGTTTCTCCTGGGGGCAGCAGTCTCATTGATGCTTTGTAGCTCACTGAACAAGGGCTTTGGGGCTCATTATCTGCACCTGCAGCTGCAGCTGCAGCTGCAATTGTGTGACCATCTGGCAGAGTTTCCTGCGGTATTGAGAGATTTACGTCGGTAAATGGAGAAGTTAAAGGTGCAGATGAGCTCAACTCTCGGAGATTTGAATGCGTGAGAGAGTGACCAACCTCATGGAGAGGCACATGCTGAGGGGTGACATGATGGAGGTATGCAAAATTGTGAGGGATAGGGCGCGAATGGACAGGAGGAACATATGTCCCTTGGCAGAGAGTTCAAAAACCAGGAGACATAGATTCAAACTAAGAGATAGGAGGTATAACGGGGGCATAACCTTTTCACATATAGGGTGATGGGGGTGTCTGGAATTCACTGCCTGAGTTGGTGGTGGAGGCAGAGACCCTAAACACATTGAAAAAATACCTGGATCAGCTCCTTAAGTGTGGTAAATTGCAGGGCTATGGGGTGGATGCAGGAAGATGGGATTAGAAAGGGCACCTGGGTTTCCATTAGTTCTGCTGCCATTTGCTGGTTCTTTTTCCCTCTTGCAGTAGTCTTATGAGAGTTAAGGATAACGCGATCTCACCGCGCTCTTTCCCCAACCTGACTTTTAAAAATATTTTTATTCCCTTTCTTTAATGAGTTGACGTTATTTTGAGACCCGATTGCAAGGTTGTTGTTAATGAGAGGAGACAGGAGGGATTGTATCGCCATGATTCTCCTCCATTTATCCTCTCCACACACTGTACCCAAATCTCAGTCAATGCTCAGCATTTCCCTGCTCTACATGGCTTTGTCCAAGGACCATGCAGACTGCAGAACTCTAATATGCTATCCAAAGATATTGGACCTTACCGTCCGTTCACGCCATGCTTTCCCGCTGCAGTAAAGACAGAGAATTTGGTGGAAAGCTAAATCTCTGTTCACTGCAGCGGGACGGTCAAAAAATTCCGGCCATCAAATAGATTATAGACAGGATGAAGAGGCTTTCATTACTTCCTTTGCAGTGGCCAGGATTTTCTGCTCCCGCTTTTGTCAGGCAACAGGAGTGGAAAATCTCACGAGAACTCCCAAATTGCCTTTCAAGTTGACATAAACGCTTGATACGATTGCTCCCAGCTCCCCACCCCCCACCCCTCCCTCCCGTCAAGGAGGTAATGCATTTCTTGATGCTTAACATTGGGAACATTATTTGAATACATTAATATCTAATTATCAGGCCACTCCACCTGAATCATCCCCACCCACACCCCACCCATCACAAAGCTCATTCACATTGGCATGCGGACAGAATGATGTGAATCGTGACTGCTCTCCCAGGATGTCTACCTGGCTAGCAGACCTCCCAGGGGAGCTCAGGTGAGTGCATCGCTCAGGAAGAGGGTCATGCCTGGGCACTGTCCCTTGGCATGATCCTCAGAGGCTGCCCTGGCAGCTTTATGTTGTGGGACACACCCCTTTAAATTTTTTACTCATATGTGTTGGACTATATGGCGGAGAATTCCGCTATTGCTGTTGGCAGCTTCAATGTCTCTGGCCCCACCAGCTATCGGCCTTTGACAATTTCCGGCAGAATTCAGCCCAGTGGCTTTACTAATGGTGGTGAAGAAAATCCACATAGAGCCATGATGTTCTAAGGTGTGATGTCCCTGATTTGATACTCCCTGTGACACCGCTTCCTTGACTATGACAAAGTTGGTAGCGTTAGGGTCTTTCCTTAATTATGACACAACTGGTGGTTTGATAATGGCTGTGATAGGTCATGGTAGTCTTATGCTCTACCATTCATGGACAGTGACCATGGAAGGCGTTTATAAATCAGTCTCTTTGCAATCTACTGGAGAAACATGACCGCCCACTCTTACAACTGGAGGACAACATATAACAGAGGAACAAATTTTTGAAAATTCCATGACTAACCTTGATTGCCACTTGTAAAGGGACAGACTCTCCGCTAATTCCAACCACATGACCCTCATACACTTCACCAAAAGCACCATGACCAAGGGCCCTAAGGAGCAGAAGAGGAGTTAATTTTCGATTAGAGTTGACTGTATTAGCAGTGCTGTAAAACAGACTTTATCATGATGCATTTCAGCAATTTAACAAATAAGCAAAAGTCTTTGCTCTCCAGTGAACGTGTGGGCTCAGTGGGGTGTCCTGCCCACTGACAATGCTCATCAGGATACTGCAAGCTTGAACGCCCCCTCTCCGCTAACCCCCATGATTTCCCACCCATTAGTTAACAATGAGCAGAAGGTCATGTTCTTAGAACATCTCAAATTAATCTGTTGCTGGAGCTTAGCTATACAAGATCTTATCATAGAATCATAGAATCCCACAGTGCAGAAGGAGACTACTCGACCCATCGAGTCTGCACCAACCACAATCCCACCCAGGCCCTATCCCCATAACCCCATGCATTTACCCCAGCTGGTCCCCCTGACACTCAGGGCAATTTAGCATGGCCAATGCACCTAACCCGCACATCTTTGGACTGTGGGAGGAAACCGGAGCAACCGGAGGAAACTCTCGCAGACATAAGGAGAACCTGCAAACTTCACACAGACAGTGACTCGAGGCTGAATCGAACCTGGGTCCTGGCGCTGTGAGGCAGCAGTGCTAACCACTGTGCCACCGTGCTGTCCCCGTGACCTCTCCATTCCCATGGTCTCTTATAGAGACAAGGCCGTCTCTGAGTGCTTTCACATATCACATCAGCTGTGGTTCAGTCAGGAGCCCTCTAGGAGCTGAGTCACAAGATTCTAGGTTCAAATCTCACTCCGGAGACTTGAGCTCAAGAAAAATCGAAGCTGACACTCTAGTGCAGGATTGTAGGAGTGCTGTGCAGTACTTTGAATGAGATGTTAAACCAAGGTCCCTTCTGCCCTTTCAAGTGGATGCTTATGATCCTATGGTATTATTTTGATAAGGAGAATTATCCCTGGTCACCTGCCAGTATTTATCCCACAGTCAACATTGCATAATCTGGTCGTTATCACATTGCTGTTTCTGGGAGCTTGCTGTGTACGAATTGATTCCGAAATGACAATGGTGACTATGCTTCAAAAAGGGCTTCACTGGCTGCAAAGTGCATGTCCGATGGTTGCCAAAAGCTCCATATCAATGATAGTCTTTATTGTCCCTCACCACCTGCATATCTCTGACCCATCACTAAACCCATTATCTTCTGTGTCCATTCCTAAAAGAAAGACGCCCGAACTCATACCTAAATATGCCTAAATGCCTCCTTTAGGCCCACATTTAAAGTTCTTGTTTCCAACAAAACTTTTACTTTTGTCTAATCTGATCTATATCCTTAAATATGGACCAAATCTGCACTCTCTTTTGCTACCTTGAGTGTATCAGTGGTTAACATTGCTGCCTCACAGCGCCAGGGACCTGGGTTCAATTCCTGGCTTGGGTCACTGTCTGTGCAGAGTCTGCACGTTCTCCCCGTGTCTGCGTGGGTTTCCTCCGGGTGCTCTGGTTTCCTCCCGCAGTCTGAAAGACGTGCTGGTTAGGTGCATTGGCCATGCTAAATTCTCCCTCAGTGTACCCGAACAGGCGCCAGAGTGTGGCAACTAGCGGATTTTCACAGTAACTTCAGGGCCGATTCTCCCATTGTGACCCGCAACTTTTCTGGTGGGTCTGGTCGGAGGAATAGCGTGTCGGCCATTTCGCGGGATTCGCGCATGCGTCGGGAATGCGTGTCTCCCAGAGCCAGAGAACAGTCACAGTCGAGACCACGCTGGAAACCAGCAGGAAGAGAGGTAAGTCATTTGAATATTTTTTCAATGTATTTTAAATGTATTTTGCGTGTGATTATCGGGCCCGGCACGGAACATGCCGGGCCCGATAGCATCTCCCACCCCGCCACATGTACTTCATTCCGAGGAGGTTTAGAGTAGCTCCCCACGTTCAGGGAACTAGCGGGAGATCCCGCCAGAATGAAGGGGGGGAAAATCAGGGACCCCCAGGGGCTCGGGCAGCATGGGTTGTCCCCTGGGCATGGGCACCCTGGCAGTGCCAGCCTGTGTCCCCTGGCACTGCCCAAGGGGCAAAGTGCCCATGTCCAGGGGGCACCTTAGCACTGCCCATCGGGCATTGGGCAGTGCCAAGGCGGTGGGGCCCATTGTGGCGGAGCCTAGGGCCAATCAATTGGGATGGGGGGGTCTCGCTGCCACTTTGCATGGGGATCGGTCTGGGCTGAAGGGAGGGCAGCGATTGGGGCAGCCTGGGGGGGTGGGGGTGGGGGGGTGGTCTGCTGTGGGGGGGGCCTGCCTCCCAGGGGAGAGTGTGACCCCGGGGGGGTCAGCGGGGTGGATCTGCTGAGGTGAGGGGGGGTGGGAGCATCGCCACTGCTGGGGAGGGGGGGTGGGCTGAACATCAGGGCGCTCCGGGGTGAGGGGGGTTTAGGGCTGGCCCAGGAATTGTTGTGGGGGCTGCGATCGGGCTGTGGGGGGGCTGGAGGGGCAGCATTGCGGGGGTCCCGGGCTGGCCAGCAATCGAGCTGACCAGCAAACGGGGAGACTGACAGATCAGGAGCCACTGCACATGCGCAGTGTTCCAGAACGGTCAGACTCCGGTGTGAATAGGCCCTGCCCCAGTGCACAGAGCGCGGAGATTCAGGTGAGAAGCTGCACTGAAAAAACAGTCGCGACCGAGAACAGTTTTTCCACCAATTCAGCACTTTTGGGAGAATCGCCCCCTTCATTGCAGTGTTAATGTAAGCCTTCTTGTGACACTAATAAATCAAATAATACCTGGAACACATCTGGTTGACAATCAATTGCCTGCCCTGGCTGGAGATCAAGCCTCAAACAATCAATCTCTATCAAAGCAATACCCCAGACTATTTTAATCTGCAAATCGGGTTCCTGCAACATATAGATAACCGTTTCAGGAACTAACTGGGCGATGCTTGCACCCTACAGGTTCCACTCCATTTTATTGAGTACCACAAACAAGTAGGATCAGGAATGGTAAGGGTAAAATTATTTATGGGGGCATCTTCTTAAATAAAGGCTTTCGGAGGATACTGACCCATCCCTGCCCAAGATCCATGATAACCCGCCCCCCCCCCTCCCCCCACCCCCCCATTCAGGCATAAACCTTGCTCTACCTGAGCTATCCAATGGTATGCTAGCCCAAGCCTCTAGGAGAAGCTAGGATTGCCCTCCTGGGTGAAGGGAAGATTGAATTGTCTTCAAAATTATGAGACATTTTGATAGACTAGATAGAGAGAAACTGTTTCCATTGACTGGAGGATCAGCAACCAGGGATCACAGCTTTAAGATGATTGGCTCAAAGCTGGTAGGGATGGGGGAGGAGTATCGGGAATAGGAAAGATAAAGACAATTTTTTTTTACACACATCTTATGATTTAAAATGCACTGCCTGAAAGGATATAGGAAGCCGGTTTAATGGCAACTTTCAAAAGGGATTTGGATATAAGGGACCATTTCCAGGGGCTTTGAGATGAGAGCAGGGTGTGTGGGACTTATTGGAGAGTTCTTTCAAAGGACGGTCAGGGGCACGATGGGTTGAACGGCCTCCTTGTGTGTTGTAAGATTCTACGATTCTTATCTGCCCGCGAGAGTTTTAATGTCACCCACCTCAGCAAGGAGATGTTTCTCCTGGGCACTTCTTTGAGTTCGTTGAGTGATGCCACCTTGCCGGCGAAGCAATAGTTTGGATTGTAATCGGTCATGATGGTTGAGGTTCTGATCTTACTCAGCTTGTACTCTGGGCTCTGCAGCTTCACCCTCACTGCCTGGAACCGGTTGTTCTTGCGATAGTAAACTGCCGTGGGAATAACACAAGGATTGATGAGGGGCTGTTGGCCATTCAGTTCATAGAATCATAGGATCCCTACAGTGCAGATGGAGGCCATTCGGCCCATCGAGTCTGCACCGACAACAATCTCACCCAGGCCCGATCCCTGTTATCAGGTCTTGCTCACCAACCAGTTCACACATACAGACCCATAAACTCACTCATATATATGATACACACAAATGAACAGAGATTCATGCAGGAACAAATTTACACCTTGTAAGGCCATGTCCATTGTGGATCTCTTGAGCTACATTAATCTCGACCAATATCTACAATTTATTTCACATAAGTACTGAAGCTTTCTTTTCTAGTTTTCCTATATTACAACAGTGACTCGACTTCCATAGCATTTCATTGGTTGTGGAGCGCCCTGCGACGTCCTGAGATTGTGAAAGATGCTATACAAATGCAAGTCCTTTCTTTCCGATGTTCATTCTATCTGATTATGATCGGACCTTTGAATGCATAACAACTCTACTCATGAACTGAAAAGTGACTAGGAGCTTAATGGTCATCATCCATAATTGATTGCTATCTTTCTTGAGCCAGAAAGTCGTGGGTTTAAATCTCATTCTAGGTGTTCTGACCAATATTTATCTCCTAACAAGCATCACTGAAAAAATAATCGGATGAGTTGGTCGTTATTTCATGGCTGTCTGTGGGACCTTGCCGTGTTCAAATGGGTTGCCATGTTTTCGGCAATGACTGCATTTCAAAAATATTTTATTGCTGGGGGAGCGTTTTGGGACCTCCTGAGGATGTGGAAGGCACTATGTGAATTCAAGTTTCTTCCTTTTTGATTCATTTCATTGGAAAAAAAATGCAGACTTCAAATCTGTCCTTATTGACCACGGGATCAATGATGTCTCCAGTCAGTAACATGCAGGTATCCTTTTAAATAATTATTAATGGTTTTATATAAAGTGACTAGAGATCCTGGACCCTGGCCAGCTCAGTATGTGCCTTAAATTTGAGCTAATGGCGCACAGTTATTCCAGCCAACATTTATGTTTTCAGTTAAATTCTGCTCCATCTTTCCCATGCGGTTGTTGGCCTTGCCGAGTGGGGGGCCATCACTCGGCACTTTTCCTGCCAATGTTTACACTTCATTATTCTTGGCTGCTCAGTACGGTGTGGTAAGGACAGGAATTCATTTGATGGTTCTGCTTGAATTAGTTTACCAAGGGCAAATCATCTGGGGCCAATAAATGCCGCAACTACTACATCAAGGCAACATTAAGGCATCCTAGCAAAATTGAAGTCAATGGGAATCAGGGGGAAAATGACTGGTTGGAGTCATACCCAGCACAAAAGAAGATGGTTGTGATTGTTGGAAGTCAATCACCTCAGTCTCAGGAGATCACTGCAGGAGTTCCTTGGGGTAGTGTCCTAGACCTAACCATCTTCAACTGTTTCATCAATGACCTTCCCTCTGTCATAAGGTCAGGATTGCGGATGTTTGCTGATGATGTGCAGAACTATTCATGACTCCTCAGATGCTGAAGCAGCCCATTTGCAGCAAGGCCTGGACAATATTCAGCTTGGGCTAATAAGTGGCAAGTAGCGTTTGCACTTCACAAGTGCCAGGCAATGACCATCTCCAACAAGGGAGAATCTAACCATCTCCCCCTTATCATTCAACAGCATTATCATCGCTGAATTCTCCTACTATTAACATCCTGAGGGTTACCATTGTCCAGAAACTTGACTGAACCAACCACATATATACTGTGGTTACAAGAACAGGTCAGATGCTGGGAATTCTGTGAAGAGTAACTCACCTCCTGACTCCCCAAAGGCTGCCTGCCCTCTCCAAGGCACAAGTCAGGGGTGTGACCGAATAACCACTTGCCTGGATGAGTGCATCTCCAGAAACACTCAAGAAGCTCAACACCATCCAGGACAAAGCAGTCCAATTGATTGGCACTCCATCCACCACGTTAAACATTCACTCCCTCCACTACTGATGCACAGCATGTACCATCTGCAAGATGCCCTGCAGCAACTTGTCAAGCCTCCTTCAACAGAATCTTCCAAACCTGCAATCTCTAGCAGCAGATGCACATGAGCAGCAGACCCATAGGACATCATCATCTGCAGGTTTCTCCTCCAAGGCATACACCATCCTGACATGGAACTACACTGCTGTTCCTTCACTGTCACGGGGTCAAAGTCCTAGAATTCCCACCCAAACAGCACATTGCGTGTACTTACACCACATGGACTGTTGCGGTTCAAGTAAGCAGCTCACCAACCATTTTCTCAAGGGCAATTAGGAATGGGCAACAAATGCTGGGCTAGCCAGCGATGCCCACATCTTATGAAAAAGCAAATGAAAGAAAAAGTACTGAAGCACCCTAGTCTACACTAGAACCCAGAGTTAATATTCAGACACCATCGAAACACAGGACAAAAGTAGTCCAGCCCCCAGGCTGAATGGACTATTGGATTAATTGGATTATGCCTGATCTTTATCTTGAATCTTTTGCTCCATATCCTTTGATTCTTTTCTTACACATAAATCCAGCAATCTCCGGCTTGGAAGTTCCAGCTGAGCAAACAGCAACAACCTGGGGTGGGGGGGGGGGAGATTTTGGATTTTCACAGGACTTCCTGTGGAAAAGGTGCTTCCTGGTTCTACTCCTGAAAAGACTGGCTCTAATTTTAAAGATTAAAGCCCATCGTCCTCGAACCCTCCATCTCGAGACACAACTTTTCTTTAGGCAAGTAGGGGGGAGGTGGATTTGAGACCAGAAAGAGATCAGCCATGATCTGATTGAATAGTGGAGCAGGCTCAAAGGGCTGCATTGCCTATGTTCAATCCTGCTGGATCTTTCTCATCATTTTAAACAGCTCGATGATGACCCCTCGATCTCATGGATGCCAGGAAATAAAAGCCAATTTTGTGCAATCTGAACAGGAATTGGATGCTCATGTGAGCCATGGTTTTACTATCGGGAGCTCTAATGTCTGCATGGGTGGCATCTACAATGCCCTGCACTTGAGAAAGCTTGGCCAACTGGTGAAATAGGGCCACGTTCCCACCCTAAGAACTTCAGGCACAGGAACGGTGGTACCCGGATATCCCCACTTTGCCATTATAAACATCTTCTCACTTTCCTGCCACAGCCACCGTTTCTCCTTTATTCGTGAGCTGCTGCCTTGCCAAGTTTTATGTTCTCCAACCAAGTATCACTGGGCACATCCTGCCAATAACCCATTAACATTTGGAGAACAGTCACCCACCTGAGTCTGAATTCTGAGTCAGTTCAGGCCCCACAGTACATATTCTAGGCCGATACTCCAGTGCAGTACTGAGGGAGTGCTGCACTGCTGGAGATCATAGAACATAGATCATAGAATCCTTATAGCGCAGAAGGAGGCCATTTGGCCCATTGAGTCTGCACCAATGACAATCCCACCCAGGCTCTCTCCCCATAACCCCACGTATTTACCCTGCTGGCCCCCGATACTAAGGGTCAATTTAGCATGACCAATCAACCTAATCTGCACATCTTTCGACTGTGGGAGAAAACCGGAGAATCCGGAGGAAACCCACACGGACATGGGCAAAATGTGCAAACTCCACACAGACAATTGCCCGAGGCTAGAATTGAACCTGGGTCCCTGGCGCTGTGAGGCAGCAGTACTGGCCATTATGCCACCTTTCAGAAGAGACATTAAACGTAGGTCATGTCTACTTTCTCAGTGCACGTAAGAAACCTTTTGACTATTTCAAGGAAGAGCAGACCAGTTATCTCTGATGTCTTGATCAATATTTATCCCTCAACCAACATTTAAAAGCAGATGATCTGCTTTGTATGGTAAATGGACAGGGTTAAAAGGTTAGGGCAGAGGGAAGGGCCTGGGTGGGATGCTCTGTTGGAGGATTGATGCAGACCCAATGGGCCAAATGGCCTCTTTCTGCACTGTAGGGATACTCTAATTGTATCTGGACATTATCAGATTGTTGTTTGTGAGATGTTGCTGTGTGCAAATTGGCTGCTGCGTTTCCAACATTACAACAATTACTATACTTTGAAAAAGCACTTCATTTGACGTAAAAATCTTTAGGATGTCTTGAGGATGTGTTAGGTACTATATACTGTAACATTTCTGTACCTCTGTTGTGCACAGCCTAGTAACATACTGGATAATAATGTAACAGTAGACAATTAAAACATAACTTCTTTTTGACCTCCAGGACAAACCAACATTTATTTGCCTTTAAGAGGCCTACTTGAGAAGGCTTGCACTCCTTCCTCTATATAAGCATAAATAAACTCAATAACTAAATAAGCATAATGCGGTTAGGGTTGCCAACTGCATATTCCTGAAGGTTACATCACATGATTTGCCCCCACATTCCAGCCATTAGTTAGCCAACACATCAGGCGCACTGCCTTCCTAAGCTAATTGAAAAGCTAAAAGACTCATTACCCAATTGGATCAACATTTTTATATTTGGTAAAGAAAAATATTCAAAGGAAATTTTTCGCCAGGATTGCACACATACAACAGTGTCCTGAAGATTGATCTTTAGTTTCTGGAGACTCCAATCATGGCGGGTTGGAACCCCTAAATGCAGTGGATGGAACATCCTAATTTTAATGGGATAGAGGCTGAGGGATTTCAGACAGCACTGTTCAAGGAGGGAGAGAAGAATTAAGTAGGTAGCTATTGAACAGTTAGTCAAACGTGAGTTGTGGGCAAACTCTGAAGGCAGGATTTTCCAGTCGTTCCCGCTGGCAGGATCTTCCGGTCTGGCTGGCGGCGACCCCCACAGCAGATTCCCCAACGGTGGAGGGTACAAACAACAGAAAACCCGTCGTCTTCAGAATCCAAAACTTTCAGATAAAATTAATTAATATTTAGAAATGCATAAAGTCAGCCAATATTGCATTGTTAAAGTCACTTTACGTTTGACAAATTCAACAGTGTTTTTGAAGAACTTACTGATTATATTGATAAAGAGTAGTGTGCCCAGATTTTTAGAGGGTGTTTTGTATAGCGTGGAATTTTACGGCTTCGCTCGGGTGAGACCGGAAATTCCCGCCCGAGGTCAACGGAGATTTCCGTTATCGGACCCTCGCCCACGCCGATTCCATAGCAGGCGCGGTGGTAGAGTTCCACCCATTGTATCCAGAGCACAATAACAAGCCATTTGGCCCAAACTCGCATTTATCATTAAACATATTCAAAGGTGATTTATCAAACGAATGTAATACCGAGCCACATGAAGGAGATATTATGACAGTTGACCAATACCTTGGTCAAAAAGGTACATATTAAAGGAACAACTCAAAGGAAGAGAGAAAGGTGCAGAGGCCGAGAGAATTAAAAAGGGAATTCCAGAGTTTAGGACCAAGACAGCTAAAAGCATGGCCACCAAAGGTGGTACAATGGGAATTGGGATTGCCAATTGGCCAGAATTGGATGAGCGCAGATATCTCAGAGGGCTGTAGGGCTGGAGAAGGTTACAGAGGTAAGGAGGGGTGTGGCCATGGAGAAACCATATTCTTCTTCTTAGTTCAGTGTTTCTTAGCTCAATGCTTCTGCATTACGACATCGTCTCCTCCTAATGGGAGGCAGCAGCATAAAAGCTTCCCAGGATAGGGGTGGTTCAATGATTCCTCCTGCAGTCATGGGGTCTGAACAACTGCAACGAAGTCTTTCATTATGGTTCTGTCTGACCTGTTCAATAAATTCCAAACATGTCATCTAGGAGGCTTGAATAGATGGTCGCTCTGAGAGACAGCTCCTACTCCTGTTCTTTCTCACCCTGCCTCACTATGTCCTGTTGTCAGATTATAGAAATACAGCGAAATAGGGTTAAGTAGCACATTGTAGGGGAGGGGTGATTGCAGCGGGAATATTTCTGCTCACTATTTGGAACAAAAATGGTAAGCATTAATCATTTTAAATTATTAACCAGGATTGAACTTTCCTTCTGTTAATGTTTCCTACATCACAACAGTGATTACATTTCAAGAGTACTTTTCATTGGTGGTTAAGTGCTTTGGGATATTCTGAAACCAAGAAAGGCTTCACATAATTAAGCCTATCTTGTTTTTTTCTTTAGAAAATGGGCAACACAAACCTTTATTTATTCTTTTACCAGCATTTGTTGCCCATTTCTAATTGCCCTTGAACTGAGTGGCTTGGGCAGCCGCTTCAGAGGGCAGTTAAGAGTCCACCACATTGCTGTGGGTCTGGAGCAAGGTGTAGGCCAGACCAGGTAAAGGTGCGGATGGCAGATTTCCTTCCCTGAAGGACATTAGTGAACCAAATGGGCTGATGGTGGTTTCACGGTCACCATTACTGATACTAGCTTTCAATTCCAGATTTTTTAATGACTTAACTCAAATTCCACCAGCTGCAATGGTGGGGTTTGAACCTGTGTCCCTAGAGAAATAGCCTGAGTCCCAGAATTACTATGAAGCACCATGCCACCATCTCACCCAGCGAGGTAGCAAATTATTAAATTCCCATCCTTGTGTTCAAATCAGCCCACCGCCTCAACCTATCTATCTCCTTAAACTTCTCAAGCTCTACAACCCTCCAAGAAGTCTTTGTTCAGCCAATTCTGACTTTCTGTCTGTGCCCCAGTCCTAATATCTCCATTTGTGGCCCAGTGTCAAATTTTGCTTGGCAACATTCTTGTGAAGCATCTTGGGACGTTTAACTACACTAAAGACCTATATAAATGCAAGTTGTTGTTGACGAGAGACTGGTGACAGCAAATGGCTGGAAAGAGGATGACTTTAATCGTTCTTTTGTATTTTATGTTCTGAGGATATGAACTAGTGCAGATTAAGTTTCTGCTGCTAATATATCTGCCATCTTATAAAAATTCTAGATCTGTTGGCTAGAACCTTCTTGTCTACATCTTAGACCTCAGAGAGTAAAACAGACCTCGCAAGTCTCACCTGTCGTGCATATCCCAACTGAAGGATAATACTACTTTTTGTCTTAAGGTGTAGTTTGAACCATAGAAAAGTTACAGCACAGAAGACGACCATTTGGCCCATCTTGTCCATGCCAGCCCGGGAACACCCAGGTGCCCTTTCCAATCCTACCTTCCCACAACCAACCCATAAACTTAAGAAATGGATACACGTATTAGGCCTATTGCAACACATATGTACTAACAAATGGAAGACTACTGGATCTTCCTGCCTTATACTCTAGGTGACATCTCGGAAAAGAACACAATGGTGGGTGTACCTACACTCTATGGACTGCAATGGTTCAAGAAGGCAGCTCATCACCAAGGGCAATTAGAGGTGGCAATTAATGCTGACTTAGCCAGTGATGCCCTCATCTCTTGAATGATATCTTAAAAAACTGTGGTTATATATTTTTATCCATTGGACTTTTTAAGTTATCATGTTGGAGTGTCTGTTCTATTCTGCTGGAGTGCCTATCCCTGAACCAATTGCAGTGTAGATGATGCTGTGTTGGCAAACTTACCTAGGGATTGAAGGCATTCCTTTTAGATCTTACTATTGAAATTGCAGTGACTAATGGAACTTCAACCATTGAGAATCAGAATTCTGGTTCGTAACCAATAACACCCCATGCAGATTTCACTGTGTCACATTCATTGAATTACTGTTTTTTCATCTTTTGCGAATATTACATTTTACATACCTCCAGATTTTCCTCTCCCCTTGCCAGGGCTATTGTTCCACAGCTGCTGGTGACCTTCAGGGCCTTGCCAGCTGTTGATGGATGTAAACAATGAGTGTTGGAGCATACGCCATTTGGCATGGACGACCTTGTATACGTCTTACCTGCTATCCACGCACCTTCAGTTTTCAAAATTCATTTTTGGTACAATATCGCTGGCATGGCCAACATTTATTGCCCATCCCTAATTGTCCTCAAGAAGCTGGTGATGGGCCATCTTTTTGAACCACTATAGTCTGTGTGATGCAGAGGTTCTCTCTTGGTTTTGTTAAGCAGTGAATTTCAGGATTTTAGCCGAGTGACAGTGAAAAAGCAGCGATATTTGTCAAGTGGCGTGAGATGTAATGGAACACCTTGTGGTAATGGTTTTTCCCTGACCTCTTGGGCAATGGAGGCCGTGGGTTTGGGAGTTGCTACCAAGGAAGCCTTAGTGAGTTGCTGCACCGCAACCTGTAGATAGTAGACACTCGGTCACAGTGCACCGTTGCTTAGGTGCCTATTAAACGGCCTGTCCGAATGGTGCCGAGTTTTTTGAATGTTGTTGGAGCTGCACACATCCAGGTAAGCGGATCATCAAAAAGATAGAGAGGAAGATGTTGCAAATATAAAGAACCTTTCATACATAATAAAGGCCAAAAGGGTAACAAGGGAGAAAGTAGGGCCTCATAAGGAGCAACAAGGTCATCTATGTGCGGAACCACAAGAGATGGATGAAATCCTAAATGAATATTTCTCATCAGTATTCACTGCTGAGAAAAGCATGGATGTTAGGGAACTTGGGGAAGTAAATAGTGATGTCTTGAGGAGTGTACATGTAACAGAGAAGGAGGTGCTGGAAGTCTTAAAGCACATCAAGGTAGATAAATCCCCGGGACCTGATGAAGTCTATCCCAGGACACTGTGGGAGGCTAGGGAGGAAATTGCAGGTCCCCTAGCAGAGATATTTGAACCATCGACAGCCACAGGTGAGGTGCCTGAAGATTGGAGGGTGGCACATGTTGTGCCTTTGTTTAAAAATGGCTGCTGGGAAAAGCCTGGGAACTACAGGCCAATGAGCCTCATATCTGTGGTGGGTAAGTTGTTGGAAGATATTTTGAGAGACAGGATCTACAGGCATTTAGAGACGCAAGGACTGATTAGGGACAGTCAGCATGGCTTTGTGAGTGGAAAATCATGTCTCACAAATTTGATTGAGTTTTTTGAAGGGGTAACCAAGAAGGTAGATGAGGACAGTGCAGTTGATGTTGTCTACATGGACTTTAGCAAGGCCTTTGACAAGGTACCGCATGGTAGGTTGTTGCATAAGGTTAAATCTCACGGGATCCAGGGTGAGGTAGCCAAATGGATACAAAATTGGCTTGATGACAGAAGACAGAGGGTGGTTGTAGAGGGTTGTTTTTCAAACTGGAGACCTATGACCAGCGGTGTGCCTCAGGGATCGGTGCTGGGTCCACTATTATTTGTCATTTATATTAATGATTTGGATGAGAATATAGGAGGCTAGTAAGTTTGCAGATGACACCAAGAATGGTGGCATAGTGGACAGTGAAGAAGGTTATCTCGGATTGCAACGGGATCTTGATCAATTGGGCCAGTGGGCTGACGAATGGCAGATGGAGTTTAATTTAGATAAATGCGAGGTGATGCATTTTGGTAGATTGAACCAGGGCAGGACTTAGTTAATGGTAGGGCGTTGGGGAGAGTTACAGAACAAAGAGATCTAGGGGTACATGTTCATAGCTCCTTGAAAGTGGAGTCACAGGTGGACAGAGTGGTGAATAAGGCATTCAGCATGCTTGGTTTCATTGGTCAGAACATTGAATACAGGAGCTGGGACGTCCTGTTGGAGTTGTACAAGACATTGGTAAGGCTTGGAATACTGTGTACAGTTCTGGTCACCCTATTATAGAAAGGATATTATTAAACTAGAAAGAGTGCAGAAGAGATTTACTAGGATGCTACTGGGACTTGATGGATTGAGTTATAAGGAGGAGCTGGATAGACTGGGACTTTTTTCTCTGGAGCGTAGAAGGCTGAGCGGTGATCTTATAGAGGTCTATAAAATAATGAGGGGATAGAGCAACTAGATAGTCAATATCTTTTCCCGTAGGTAGAGGAGTCTAAAACTAGAGGGCATAGGTTTAAGGTGAGAGGGGAGAGATACAAAAGGGTACAGAGGGAAAATGTTTTCACACAGACGGTGATGAGTGTCTGGAACAAGCTGCCAGGGGTAGCAGTGGAGGCGGGTACAGTTTTGTCTTTTAAAAAGCATTTAGATAGTTACATGGGTAAGATGGGTATAGAAGGATATGGGCCAAGTGCAGGCAATTGGGACTAACTGAGGGGTTTAAAACAAAAGGGCGGCATGGACAAGTTGGGCCCAAGGGCAAGGGCCTGCTTCCATGCTGTAAACCTTTATGACTCTATGACTCTATGACAACCTCAGTGCACCCCAAAGTGCCTTACAACCAAACAAGTTCATTTTTAGTCAATTTTCTAATATAGGGGACAGCAGCTAATGTGCACACATCTTTTATTATTCATTTATGGGATGTGGGCGTCACTGGCTGTACCAGCATTTATTGCCTATCCCTAACTGCCCTCCATTTCAGAGGGCAGTTGAGAGTCAACCACATTGTTGTGGCTCTAGAGTCACATGTCAGCCAGACCAGGTAAGGACGGAGATTTCTTTCCCTAAAGGGCATTAGTGAACCAGATGGGTTTTTACAACAATCGGCAATGGTTTCATGACTTTTAATTCCAGATTTTTTATTAAGTTCAAATTTCACTATCTGCTGTGGTGGGATTCAAACCTGTGTCCCCAGATCATCACCCTGTGTCTCTGGATTACTAGTCCAGTGACAATACCACCACACCATTGCCTCCGATCCTAGATAATCTGTTTTTTTTAGTGATATTGGACACAGAGAACTCCTCTGCTGTTATTTGAAAACTGTCTTTAGCATCCACCTGAGAGGACAGGCCCTTATCAGACCTGTGGTTAACATCCCATTCAAAAGAGCCTCCAACAGTGCAGCACCACCTCAGCACTACACTGGAGAGTCAACCCAGATTATCTGCTCAAATCTCCAGCGTGGGACTTGAACTCACAACTTACCTGACTCAGAGGGGAGAGTGCTACCACTGAGCCACAGCTATAGGAGCCAGAAAATTGTTCTTCCTCCCACGCTGTATCCCACCGCACTACCAACTATTAATTCAGTAAAATACCATCCCCTGAATCTGGGGCTTTACGAGCTTTCCGAAAGTTTTAAAGTTTATTTATGTGTCACGAGTAAGCTTACATCAACACTGCAATGAAGTTACTGTGAAAGTCCCCTAGCCGCCACCCTCCGGCACCTGTTCGGGTACACCGAGGGACAATTTACCATGGTCAATGCACCTAACCAGCACGTCTTTCAGACTGTGGGAGGAAACTGGAGCACTCGAAGGAAGCCCACACAGACACGGAGAGAACATGCGACAGTGATCCAAGCTGGGAATCGAACCTGGGTCCCTGGCGCTGTGAGGCAGGAGTGCTAATCACTGTGCTACTGTGCTGCCCACCTGTGCCACGGTGCTGCCCACGGACCCAAAGGGGGAAAGATCAGAAACAAATCTTTGCCTTTCCTCAGAATCTCATGTAAAAGTGTTCAGGAAGGGCATCTGTTTGGATGTCTCTCTCCAACTAGCTATCAGGAGTTGCCTGGAGAGCAGAATGAATTCAGAAGGGAGATATCACCCACAGCAAATTAACCCAAAACCAAACAAGGATTTCAAGAGCAAATCACAATTCCATTCATGAAGCCTTTTTACCTGGTCTCCCTGGAGATTCCCTTGTGTAGATCCCTATACTAGATTTCCAGACTGGATTTTCTTACCAAATCCTCCTAACAGATCTCCTCAGCCTGAATATTTTGCATTTTCTTTCTTTAAAAGGAGCTTCCTTCTGGAGGCTATAGTCAAGTGCCAATAAATCTGGGACTTCTTTTCAATTACTTTCAGAAAAAGCTCTATGTTTAATTGCCTCCCTCCTTGCCAATATCGCCACAGTGGACCATAGGCTGCCTGCCCCTTTGAGGGGAAGAGCTGGACAGTGGTGATTTAACCTGAGGGACATCACACCTCAGCTGAGGGGCAAGATTGGGAAGGAAGGACCTTCATGAATAACCTCAACTGGTACAGGAATTGAACCCGTGCTGTTGGAGTTACTCCGCATCACGAACCAGTTGTCCAGCCAACTGAGCTAACCTTGCCAATAAAATAACTCTAATTGCAAGGAATCCATTGTATTTACATTTTTGGAATGAATTAAGTGCTCCTCAATTGCCTTCTGTTTATATACCCAATGGGCTATTTTAAATTGGTTCTGAAAGCAATTATAAGCCTATTCTGTTGTTTTAGTCCCCAAAACAGTTTGAGATCAGAACCAGTTTGAATAAATATCCGAAGAAATTAATTTTCAGTCCAGTACAGTCAACACCGGGAAAGCTGTGAAAAACTTGGGACAGGCCAGCTCTGGGAATTCTGGGACAAGCTTGGAAAAGGGCAGCTCTGGGATTTCTGGGATAAGCTTGAGAAAGGGCAACTCTGGGAACTCTGGGATAAGCTTGGAAAAGGGAAGCTCTGGGAATTCTAGGACAAGCTTGGGAAAGGGCAGCTCTGGGAATTCTGGGACAAGCTTGGGAAAGGGCAGCTCTGGGAATTCTGGGATAAGCTTGGGAAAGGGCAGCTCTGGGAATTCTGGGACAAGTTTGGGAAAGGGCAGCTCCCAACTTGTCTGGAAAAGCAAAATGCTGCAGGTGTTGCAAATCTGAAATAAAACCAGAGGGGCAGCCAATGCCAGTCAACACTACAGGCGCTGCTTTCAAAGAAAAATGGCACCATCCCACTTGTGTCCACTTTGGCAAAGGTTTTGTGCCAAATGGCACTTTGTCAAGCACATTAGCACACATTGTATAAGCGGCATAGGAGCTACACAGAATAGGCAGATATCAACCAGCGTCTAATGCTGATTTCATACCTACACTGGCATTTTGAAGTTCAATGCTTTCGTTAATGTTTTTCTCTTAAACACAGACAGCTGAACAGATATTTGGCAGCAAGAACGCCCTTCCTGCAACACCGCTAGAGCTTTATTCAAAGGCATCATCAACGGACTTGCAGATCAGTTGCTGATTGCTTCCTACTGGCTCTGCTGAGTTTGTGGATGTGCTGGTTGTTTGGAGAAGTTGGTCAAAGTTGGTAAAGACTGCAGAGAGTGGCACTGAGTGTGAGGAACCTGGTGTTGTGAGACTTCTTACTGTGCCCACCCCAGTCCAACGCCGGTATCTCCACATCATGAGTGTGAAGAAGGCACTGGGAGCTACTACAAAACCTGAGTGCACACTTCCTTCTCGCAGTCACAGGAGGGGCTAAAGTAGCCGATTCCCTTGGATGGTAGCATGTTGGCGAGATGGTGTCGAAACAGCAAAGAGGAAGCCAACGCTGTTTATGGATGGAGGAAGAGAAGGGGTGAAGTGGTTTTAGCAGGTCGTCTTATCCTGCTAGAACCTTCCAGAAGAATTTTCTTCAACTTCCACTGAAGCCAGGGGCAGTGCGTTCACTGTCTGTGGATCATGAAAGATGGGCTTGCTGAACTTTGTCAACCCTGAAACCAGATGTGCGATCTCCGATCTGCAAGGGGGTGAGGGGAGGGTGCTGCCAATGCTGATGAAAGCATTTGTAGCCCTCAATGTCTATGCATTAGGAACGTTCCGGGTTGGGATGGCGACACAACTAAAATCTCACAGTTCACCATCCATCACTTCATCAAAGAGGTGACAACGGCCATGTTCACCAAGAGAGGGAGACTTTATTGTGTTCCTTCCAAATAGAGGAAAGCAGGAGATGTGTGCAGGTGGCTTTGTCAGGATAGTGGACATTCCCATGGTGCAGGGTGTCATCAACGGCACGCAATGTGTCTTTGCGTGTGCCACAACCCAATGCTGAGATGCGCCGTAACCGCTCAATGGGCAGTTGGTGTGCCACCATGCTGGGCACATCTTGTATCATCCAATGGGTGAATGTCCACCACCCAGGTACCAGTTAAGATATGTCTGTCTTGTGCCAGTTCTTTGTTCCAGCAAGCTTTCAGCCACCATGTTAAGCCAGAGGGAGACTGATGACTCCAGTCTGCATTCCCAGTATCCATGCACAGCCACTCAGATAACGGGAGCCCAGCTGGCATGGGAAAGGCACACAGCGGGAATGCTGAAACAATGGTTATGTTCTGGGGAGTGCGCACCGTGATGGGAGTCCTGGATCGTGGTGGTCTGCTGCATTCTTCACAACCTGACAATCACGGGACACAGATCCCGATATGGCGGATCCATCAATCACCTCAGGAGGAAGAGGAGGAGAAGGAGGCAGCCGCCATATCCACATTCCGGATAGGCCATCCGTGAGAACCTCTTTTGACTCAGATTCCCATCAATACAACATGGATCCATATTGTTCCAAAATCCCATGCATTCCCATGTCTCAGTAATAACCCATCACAGCATCCTCCCGGCCACATTCCCTAAATAAAAGCCACCACACAATAACCATTTCAGACTAACTTTGTCTAACAAAGCAAGCAACAAACCAGATAACATTCAACTCATCACCTTTGGGCATCTCTCTGGTGCCTGTCTTGTGGTTGTCTTTGCCTGTTTTGGTGTCCCTATACAGCACAACCTCAGTGGCTGCAGCCTGGCTGGTGGAAGTCTGCTGTTGCAGATAGCCCTGGATGATTTCCCAAATCACTTCCTGGCTTAGGGTGCCTGGCTTCAGACTGCACCAGCTTTACCCGGCCTGCAGCAGCGTGGCCTGGCTGACCGATAAGAGCAAGGGCACTGACGGAGTGCCGAAAGCAATCCTAATAATCTGCTGGAGCACAGATTATTGCACTGCTGTGAGACACTAGCAGCCCCTTTGATCACTGGTTACCCCCAGTCACGGTGGCAAAAGTCGGAGTCTGAATGGCACCAGGCTGAGAACCTCAGTTTGTGCTTCCTTTCAGAACTCAGACACCGGGTATCTTCAGCATGTTCCACAATGGAAGTCGAGGAAATCGGAAGCCGTCTGGGCCCCAGGTTTTCTCATGGAGTCAGCCACCAAACCCATGCTGGAAAGGATAGGCTCCTGCGCCACGTTGGAGCCGCTCTCCTCGACAGTGACTACAGACCTCCTGACAGGCCTGCCAATGCACCCCTCAGTCTCCTTCTCCTCATCCAAGTCCTCTGCAGCAGAACTCATCTGCAACCTCACCCTCCAGGGAGCTGCCACCTTTCCCCATGTCCTTGCTGCAGCCCAGAGACTCACCACGTGCAGATCCTGTCTCTATACCACCGTCTAAACTATGCACAGAGCCAATATCTGAGCTGGTGGCTGAGAGTGTCGTATCAGATCCAATGAAGTGTCTTCTTCCTCAGTCTGTCCTTTCTCTAGGACTTCAGCCTCCCACAGCACGGCCTGGCCAGTATCTGCGTATCGAAAACATGAAGACAGGAGGGCAGCGTGCAGATGAGGTTTGGGGTGGTGAGGGAAGCAGACGTGCATGATTATATCATCTGTAGCTTGAAAATCTTAACATATTGCAGGATGAGGGTTAAGTGGGATATCAGGAAAGGCATTAGGTGGAAATATACTGTAATCCTCAGTGGTTTCAGCCTCACCATTGGCCACTGACTCAATACTGGCTCTTCCAATGACTGCCTCCTCCAGTCAGTAGATGCCGCTGGTGGTATGTGCAAGCTGTGAGGTGTGTGAGGTTTTCAGCAGTGCTATGTGTGAGAGGTACGAGGTGTGATTGATCGAGATTGTTGGTAGGTGAGTGATGAAGGGCGTGCATTGAGCAGTGTGTGAGGCTAGTGGTGCAGTTGGTGAGATATGGCATGTAAGGATGTATCCACTGACCTTGAACACTCACGCGAGATCATTTCGTTCCTTCCGGCACTGCATCCAGGTCCACAGAGCTAGATTCCCAGCGTCGACTGCAATGACTATCTACTTCCACTGCTTTCTTAGCATCTGCCAGGATGTCTCCTGACCCCACTTTGGAAAGAGGAACTCTCCCATCCTGGGCACCTCCTGCACTAAGGCCTCTAATGTGACATCTGAGAACTTTGGGACTCAGTCTCTGGTCTGTTGTACTTCCTGATCTTCAACGCTTCCTGACCCAGTTCTATTCCCTGCTGCAGCCAGAATGTGTCTTGCCTTTTAAGACGTGCCCTCAGGTTTTAAGCAGAGCTGGTTAAGTGCTAGTCCCGCACCAGAGCTAGTCTCTCACCATAGTTATCTCACACCAGAGCTAGTCTCTCACTCGGACTATCTCACACCAGAGCTAGTCTCTCACTAGAACTATCGCACACCAGAGCTAGCCCCCTCCAACTCGATTTTCAAGTTTGCTGATGACATCACCATAGTGGGTCGGATAGAGAATCTGGTGAACTGGCGCAACGACAAGAATCTCTCCTTCAATGTCAACAAAACGAAGGAGATTGTCATTGACTTCAGGAAATGTAAAGGAGAACATGCCCGTCTACATCAATGGGGACGAAGTAGAAATGGTCAAGAGCTTCAAGTTTTAGTGTCCAGATCACCAACAACCTGTCCTGGTCCCCCCATGCCGACACTATAGTTAAGAATGCCCACCAACGCCTCTACTTTCTCAGAAGACTAAGGAAATTTGGCCTGTCAGCTATGGCTCTCACCAACGTTTACAGATGCACCATAGAAAACATTCTTTCTCGTTGTATCACAGCTTGGTATGGCTCCTACTCTGCCCAAGACCGCAAGAAACTACAAAGTATCATGAATGAAGCCCAGTCCATCACGCAAATCAGCCTCCCATCCATTGACTCTGTCTACACTTCCCACAGCCTTGGAAAAGCAGCCAGCATAATCAAGGACTTTATGCACAGCGGACATTCTCTCTTCCACCTTCTTCTGTCGGGAAAAAGATACAAAAGTCTGAGGTCACGTACCAACCGAATCAAGAACAGCTTCTTCCCTGCTGCCATCAGACGTTTGAATGGACTTACCTTGCACTAAGTTGGCCTTTCTCTACACCCTAGCTATGATTGTAACACTACATTCTGCACTCTCTCCTTTCCTTCTCTATGAATGGTATGCTTTGTCTGTATAGCATGCAAGAAACAATACTTTTCACTGTATACTAATACATGTGACAATAATAAATCAAATCAAATCAAACCAAACCAAAAGAAAGTCTCTCACTATCTTACACCAGAGCTAGTCTCGACCGAATCTGTGCCTCTTGCTGAACGAAGCAGCAACTCATCATTTATCGTTAAGCTGCTCGCCTTCAGTCTTTACAATTAGCATCACTTTAGGTGCGTGTGGGCCATCACGCATTGTAATTCTCACACCCAATTTCAGGGTGCTGGAAGTATTCACCGGGTCAGACAGTATCTGTGGACAAAAAAAACTCCGATTCTCTCTCTGAGCTGCTGAATATCTCCAGCATTCTGTTCTCATTCTGGGTGACATGGTGGCACAGGGGTTAGATGCTGCCTCATAGCATCAGGGACCCGGGTTCAATTCCCAGCTTGGGTCACTGTTTGTTTGGAGTTTGCACATTCTCCCCGTGTCTGCCTGAGTTTCCTCCGGGTGCTCCGGTTTCCTCCCACAGTCCAAAGATGTGTGGGTCACTTTGATTGGCCAAGCTAAATTGCCCCTTAGTGTCAAGGGGACTAGCAGGGTAAATATGTGGGGTTACGGGGATAGGGGCTCGGTGGGTTTGTGGTCAGTGCAGACTTGGTGGGCCGAATGAACTCCTTCTGCACTGTAGGGATTCTATGATTTAAGACTGAGACAGGCCTGGGGTCAACCAGTTCACAACTCGATGGGAATAACGAACAGTAACATTAATCTAATTTCACTGGGAACATTGGAACAAGCAGATACGGTTTCACAGCTGGTCAGAGAGGAAGGGGACGTGAGCACACATGGTGTACACAGCTCACCACTAAGTCAGGGAAGGGCAAACCCCACCTGATACAGCTCAGTCCACTTCATGGCCGTGTGAACATGTCTAAGCTGCTCCCAAAGTGGTTAGAATCCAAGCACAGACTTCTCTTAAACACCCATCTCAGCTAACTGCATCAGTCAGAATTCAACATCGTGAGAATGCAGAAGAATGGAATTCAGAGTAGACCTGAAAGTTTACAGCACCAATTTCTTGGGAGGTAGGAATAACTTAATGTGCCTCGTCATGAAGTGGGAGCTGCGGACCTTAAATTTAACCCTCAGCTGGACAATGAATTATCAGTCAGTTCCTTGACACACACCAGGAGCAGAATGTTTATGTTTATTTATTAGTGACACAAGTAGGCTGACATTAACACTGCAATGCAGTTACTGTGAAAATCCCCTAGTCGCCACACTCCTGCGCCTGTTCGGGTAGACTGAGGGAGAATTTAGCATGGCCAATGCACTGAACCAGCCTGCCTTTCGGACTGTGGGAGGAAACCGGAGCAACCGGAGGAAACCCATGCAGACACGGGGAGAATGTGCAGGCTCCCTGGTGCTGTGAGGCAGCAGTGCTAACCACTGTGTCACCATGCTGCCCCAAGTGGTGACTATCTCATAGAAAGAGGGAAAATAAATGCCACGGTATCTTTCTCAATGCAAGAGAAGCTGCAGCAAGCATGTCGCCATGCGATGGGTAATGGCAATGCCTAGAGTGATGGCACCAAGCCAAGCAGAAGGTGGCCCTCAGGTTGGATGCCAGGTCCAGTCAATGCTGAGTTATCTGATCTCAACGAGGGCAACGGTGACCCTGGGCCTCTGAAAGGGTTTAGGGCAAGTATGAGCAATCTGCCAGGGTTCCTGTTTTTGATTAGTATCAATGCTGCAAAGTGCACGTTAGGAAGGGACATTCTTCATGCTCAAGTAAGAATTGGAGCCTTCAGATTTAAAAGGGATAGAAAATGGAGGCAAAGAAACAAAAACAATTCTTGTCCAATCAATTAGACAAAGCTGCAACACCTCCACAGACATTCCAATCTCTTTTGACCTCATGAAAGTTCTTTACCGACCTTGACTTCACTTCATGAAAATTGCCTTTGGAAATGTGAAAATGTAACTCAATGAAACTGGGATTTCATCCCCCGGATTTTGATTCTGATTTTACCTATTACATTCCTTCTCTCTCCTGGTACTGAAAGTGTTAATTCATCCACTGCCTTTTCTACCTGACCTGACACAAGCCAACGGAAGTGATTTCCTAATCTCTGATCTTTGAATCTATCCCCTTTGATCAAAGCCCTGGACTTAATGTAAATGTTTATACTAGCAACGTCTCTTTCTTGAAGTTTCCTGGTCAATAATTTAGAAGATAAGAAGTAGGAAAATCTTAGCAAGTGCTTGCACACTGCTCTGGGCAAAATACTTAGCAGTCACGGGCCAAAAACAGGAATGATAGCCCATTTACATAGTCAGTCAAATAAGGGGTCTAGCACATGTTTGAGGTCCCTTCTGCATTCTGAAAAACCAGGTCCACATGTGGCTAAACATGCAGTCAGTAAAGGGATAGCTGCCGGTAACACCTGACAAAATGAGCATTGAAAATATACTTACCCGAGTGTGGAGATGTGAGAAGCAGGGAATATTCGTGGGAAACAGCACTTTGGTAGTGACCCACTGCACACTCCCTTCCCAAGTCGAAGCCTACACAAGCCCCGGTTTCGACTCATCGCAGCTTAGTACTGGCACAGCAGCAGTTAAATAATTGCACCAGACACGAAGAACTTTTTCTAGTGAGCCTTTATTTGCCTCTTCTGATAGACACAGTGTACAACTTGGCATTGCATCACAGGCTCTGCAGAAACCCAAATGCAGATTAAAATCTCTAAAGCCAGCTGAATTCAGTTTAGATGTACAAACTGTGGAGCCATAATTAAAGAGTTATGCAAGTTTTATTACCTCGAGCTTTGCTGAAAAAAGGAGACATGCTGTCGAAGATTTTCATCTTGTACTCATCAGGACGGATTCGCAAGTATGCCAAACTTCAAAGAGGATAACAATTTACACTGCATGAGAAAAAGATTGCTCATTAATTGGCAAGTCGACTCTGATTGGTCAAGGCATTGCCATGGAAAATGCACCAGGGAACTACTGGTCCCACACTTTTATAATCCAAATAAGGCGCAAGCTTGAATATGTTTCTTTGGCTTGCGGAGGCGAGGTTCCTGCATATGAATATATCTAACTTCTAGCAAGTATAATTGAATCACATTGCAAGCCCATTTTATAATCTTAAATTGGTTGTTCATGTAATTCAGAGTCGATTTGCCAATCCATTAGCACCCTTTTACTCATACAGTATAAATTGTCACTCCCTTTGAAATTTGGTATTCTTGCACCTGTCCTGATGATGCAAGATGTAAATCTTTGACAGCCTATCTCTTTTCTCAATGTCTGTACTGCCATGAGACTATTGTTATTACCTTCATTAGCAACATGTGGAATTGATTAATCAGAATAACTAGTTAGTTCATGTGAATCCTTCCCATTACATTCATTTAGGCTTGAAGATAGTTGTTAATGGCGATTGTGTCAAAGACAATGGTGGTGATGACAAAGATACAATGGTGATGATGTCAGAGATAATGATGTCCGTGGTGACGCTAATATAGCAGCGTTACATTATGATTGATAAAACCCCCATCACTGGCCAATCAAGTGAAACCATCAATTGATGCAATAGAGGCTAAAGATTCCTAGTCTTAACTCCTGCTGTAGACTGAGTCAATCCAATCTCAATACATATTCTGATACTCTGACACATCTCTCCAAATCTGAGCAGTGCTATGAGATTATAAGTCCTTGTTCCTTAGGCTTCCGTGTTCTTGGGGGAGGGGATGAGTGATGAGCGTGGAAAACAGCCTTGACTCCGATTATTGATCTCTATTCAGTGACTCCATTAGTGGATGCATTTGGACAGAGTAGATGTGCAGACAAAACGTGATAAACGTGGTTAAACTGCACTGTGATGTCTTCCATTATTAAGTGGTCAACATTCACTCTCTGAGCATGCACATGAATAATGGCCATTTTGATGGGTCAGAGATCTACGGCTGCGAGTGGATTGAACTCAAACTCGGGCTCACTAACTTTGGAAAGAGAAAAATGAACACACAGCATTTACGCTTCAAAGAAAAAAAGAGCTAGCAATAAACATTTAAAGTGGGACTGAACAACAAAAATGGCCATATATTAAGTTTAAATTTATTTATTAGTGTTATCAGTAGGCTTACATTAACACTGCAAAGATGTTACTGTGAAAATCCCCGAGTTGCCACTCTTGCGCTTGTTCGGGTACACTGAGGGAGAATTTAGCATGGCCAGTGGAGTGTGGGAGGAAACCGGAGCACCCGGAGGAAACCCATGCAGACACGGGGAGCAAGTGCAGACTCCGCACAGACAGTGACCCAAGTCAGAATCGAACCCGGGTCTCTAGCACTGTGAGGCAGCAGTGCTAACCACTGTGCTACTGTGCCACCCCTCCATAGTTCAAAAAGAGTATGGAAAATGCTCAGCTGAAGTCAAAGAAAGGCAAGATAGCCAACAGACCAGATGTGTGGTCCAGTATTTCATTGTTTAGCTTGATATCAATTGTTCACAGGCTCATAGAAGGCATTCGACAAGGTGCCACACCAAAGGCTGCTGCATGAGATAAAGATGCACGGTTTTACAGGTAATGTATTAGCATGGATAGAGGATTGGTTAACTAACAGAAAGCAAAGAATGGGGATAAATGGATATTTTTCTAGTTGGCGATCAGTGGCTAGTGGTGTGCCTCAGGGATCAGTGTTGGGACAGCAATTGTTTACGATTTGCATAGATGATTTGGAGTTGGGGACTAAGTGTAGGGTATCAAAATTCGCAGATGACACTAAGATGAGTGGCAGAGCAAAGTGTGCAAAGGACGCTGAAGGTCTACAAAGGGATATGGATAGTCTAAGTGAGAGGGCAAGGGTTCGGCAAATAGAGTGCAATGTTGGTAAATGTGAGATCATCCGTTTTGGTAGGAATAACAGCAAAATGGACTATTATTTAAATGTAAAAAATTGCAGCATGCTGCTGTCCAGAGGGACCTGGGTGTCCTTGTGCAAGAATCACAAAAAAAGTTGGTTTGCAGGTGCAGCAGGTAATTAAGAAAGCAAATGGAATTTTGTCCTTCATTGCTCGGGGGATGGGGTTTAAAAACAGGGAGGTTATGTTGCAGCTGTATAAGGTGCTGGTGAGGCCACATCTGGAGTACTATGTACAGTTTTGGTCTCCTTACTTGAGAAAGGATATGCTGGCACTGGAGGGGGTGCAAAGAAGGTTCACTCGGTTGATTCCGGAGTTGAGAAGGTTGGCTTATGAGGGGAGACTGAGTAGACTGGGAGTATACTCACTGGAATTCAGAAGAATGAGGGGAGATCTTATAGAAACATATAAGATTATGAAGGGAATAGGTAAGATAAAAGCAGGGAGGTTGCTTCCACTGGCAGGTGAAACTAGAACTAGGGGGCATGGCCTCAAAATAAGGGGGAGCAAATTTAGGACTGAGTTGAGGAGGAACTTCTTCACCCAAAGGATTGTGAATCTGTGGAATTCCCTGCCCAGTGAAGCAGTTGAGACTACCTCGTTGAATGTTTTTAAGGCAAGGATAGATAAATTTTTGAACAGTAAAGGAATTAAGGGTTATGGTGAGCGGGCAGGTAAGTGGAGCTGAGTCCATGAAAAGATCAGCCATGATCTTATTGAATGGCGGAGCAGGTTCGAGGGGCCTGATGTCCAACTTCTAATTCTTATGTTCTTTTCATCACTGCTCACATACCAGAGTAACATCAATTGCTCCCTAACCTCCTCCACCATTTTAATCTCCTTCATCATACTATTGGGTTTTAAGATGGCTTGACGGCCTGTTGTTGACTGATAACAATTAGTTATACAATCTTATACACATTCACAATCTCTAAAATGAGTGACCATTGGGGGACATGATAACATTTCTTAAAATAGCATAAAAATAAGATAACTGGATGCTCAGTGTTAAGAGCAATGGAAGAGAAAGCTCGGCAGCAATCAGTAATGGTTATTAAAAAGATAATTAAGAACAGATTGAGAGTTTATTTGCTAATTGAATTTTCATAAATGGAAATATTTTTTTTTTTCAGATTCTTTCACCATTGCGATTCCACTCTGAAGGAATTTGACTGTGACCCTGTGCCTTTTTGAAAGAGTTCCCCAAATATTCCCGTTCTCCTGCTCTTCCCCGTTTATTTTTCCTTTTCAAGTATATATCAAATTCCCTTTTGATAATTACCAGATAGATGAATGTCAAATTGGCTCAGCAGTAGCACTGTCCCTTCTTGAGTTTGAAGTTTATGGGTTCAAATCCCATTCTGAGCATACAATCAAGGCTGACACTTTGTTGCGGGTACTGAGACATTGAAGCCAAGGCCCCGTACATCTGTTCTGTGGTTCAGACTTAGAAGATCACAAGGCTGTTCGACAATCTTTATGCTTGAAATGCTTGGGACGTGGAAAGGGGCCAGATCAGTGCAGTTCTTTCATTTTAGATCACAGTCAACACGTTCAGTCAATCCTTGTTAGCAACAGCGGTGGAGTAGAGGAAATACAACCCCTCCACTAAATACCCAATACTGGCACTGCGTAGTTACCACAGGACGCATTATAGCTAACACCCATACACATTTCCACTCTGTAATTACCACAAGGCACAGCATCTCAATACCCAGAAACACTTTGGAGCTACCACAGGGCACAGCCTATTGCTGGTATTTATTAATACCTGCAATCATAATACACTCTAGGTTATGGATTACTTGCTTCCACAACAACGACTTGCATTTATATAGCACCTTTAACATAGTAAAACATCCCAAGGCACTTCACAGGAGCATTATCAACCAACATTTGACACCAAACTGCTTAATCATAGAATCATAGAATTCTACAGTGCAGAAGGAGGCCATTCGGCCTATTGAGTCTGCACTGACTCTCTGACAGAACATCTTACCCAGGCCCTATCCAAATAACCCCATGTATTTACCTCGCTAATCCCCCTACTCATAATGGGACACTAACGGGCAATTTACCATGGCTAATCAAACTAACCTGCACATTTTGGACTGTGGGAGGAAACGGGAGCATCCAGACGAAACCCACGCAGAAACAGGGAAAACGTGCAAACCCCACACAGACAGTCACCAAAGGCCGGATTTGAACCTGGGTCCCTGGTGCTATGAGACAGCAGTGCTAACCACTGTGCAACCTTGCTTCCCTTAAGTGGGATATTGGGACAGATGACCAAACCCTTGGTCAAAGAGCAAAGAATCAAGCAGCATCTTAAAGGGGAAGAGAGGCAGAGAAGGAGAGGGGTTTACGTCAGGGATTCCAGAGGTCAGCGCCGAGGCAACTGAAGGTGTGGTGGAGCACTTAAATTCAGAGATGCGCAAAAGACAAGAATTGGAGGAGTGCTGAAATCTCCAAGGGTTGTAGGATTGGAGGAGATTTCATATAAAGGAAGGGGAGAAGTCATGGAGGGATTGGAAAACAAGAATGGGAATTTTTAAAATGAGACATTGCCAGATCGGGAACGAACGTAAGTCATCAAACATAGATGCTGCTAGTTAGGATTTGGACAGAGTTTTGGATTGGTTCAGGTTTCTGGAGGGTGGAATGTGGGCGGGCAGTCAAGTGGACATGAGGAAATTGAAGAAGTAACAAAGGAATGGCTGAGGATTTTACCAGGTGGGAATAGGCAGTCTTGATGATGGAGCAGATATGTGATCGAAAGCTCAGATTAGGGTAAAATATAGCACCAAGATTGCAAACACTCTGATCCAACCTTCAAGAGTTTCCAGAGAGATGTGGTGCAATTTTACAGCACTGTCGCAGCAGGGTCAATAAACACAGTGAGCCATTCAAACGTCCGTTGACTTCGATGACACCGGATTATCCCGTGGTGGGATAGGGTGTAAAATTCCACCATGGAGTCAGTAACTAAGGGATGGAATTTATAATGAGTACTAAAGACAATGGCTTCCTTCTTCCCGATATTTAATTGGAAAATATTTATGTTCAGCCAGTACTGGATATCGGTCAAGCGGTGTCACAAATCAGGGATGGTGGACGGGTCGAGAGAGATGGCGCTGAGATAGACAGTGGAGTCTAACATGTTTTCAGATGATGTTGCCGAGGGGTAGCATGAAGATTGGAAGGTGCCACGGAAAATTGCTTTTGGGACATCGGACGGACTGGTGCAGGAGCAGGAACAGAAGTCATTCTCCACCTACGATGAGCTAGGTAAGAATGGAGCCAGGAAGCGCAGACCCACCCAGCAGGATGGCAGAGGAGAGACATTAGGCAGAGATGGTAGGGCCAACTATGTCAAAGGCTGCAGACAGATGAAGAATGACAAGGAGGGAAAGTTTACCATTGTCACAGTCATAAACATGCGCAGTCCTTAGATCCAGCTGAATTCAACTTACCTGTTACAATTCAACCATCGCATCCAAATAAGCTCCCACCACAGTTACACTACACCCCCAACCTATTATTGAAAGAACCAGGTATGAAATGCTCACCCTGACCTACCTGGAACAAGTTCACCATGTTTGTACTTGTTACTCAGGTCACATTGGAGTCAGCTGACTATGTTCAGGTAGCTCATTCAGGCTAACAGCTCCGTCGCTCTCATTATTCAAACTATCCACTTGGAACTGCTTCCATTCAGCAGGCCCCTTGCTTCCTAATGAGTTTGTAATCCACTATCATTTCAAAGCATAGCTAATATCATTTTGACATGCATAGGTGATATACTCTAGCAGAGGTACAATAGATGCTGGCACCCTGAAACACTGAATAGTCTACCAAGGTTTCATAGAATCCCTACAGTGCAGATAGAGGCCAATCAGTCCATCGAGTCTGCACCGATTCTCCAAAAGAGCATCTTACCCAGGCCTTTCCCCCACTCTATCTCCATAAGCCCAGACATTCACCATGGCTAATTCACCTGACCTACACATCGTGGGACACTAAGGGGCAATTTAGCATGGCCAATTCACCTAATCTGCACGTCTTTGGACTGTGGGAGAAAACCGGAGCACCCGGAGGAAATCCACGCAGACACGGGGAGAATGTGCAAACTCCACACAGACACCCAAGCTGGAATTGAACCCGGGTCCCTGTAAGGCAGCAGTGCCACCGTGCTGCCCAATAAATGATATTGGAAAAGGCCAAGGGAGGATATTTGTTCGTAATTGATACAGGATCTATATATGAATAGATAAAAAATATAAAGTAAATGATACAAAGCAATTTAAGTAAATCTATAACAAAACATCCTTTCATATATTCCATTTAATGCATGGGATCAAGGAAAGAGGAGAATTCTAAACTAACTAATTTACAAACGAGTTCTAGAGAGTGTAGGAAAATGGATTAGTTTGTCACCTGGTGGTGTAGTGGGGGAAGACAAGGCGTGAGAACCATCCTCAGTACAAAGAATGGGTAAACTCAATCTGTGGGAACGAGAGAGGGTCATGGGACCAAGTGACAGGCCACGTCGGGGTTGGGGCAAATTCTCAGGTTGTCTAATGAGCGAAATAACTCAGATGATCAGTTAACAGGGGGAACGAGCCCAATCTCCAGCTGGGAGGGTTGCAAGTCCGCCCTCCTTAGTGTTCTCGGTGATTTACTGACCGATACCAATGATGTTTTAAGAAGGAGGACTTGCTTTTAAACAGTGGATTTTACTGCTTCCGAACCTTGCAAAGCACTTTGCTCCCAATGAAGTACTTTAGAAGCAAAGTCACTATTGTAGGGCAGGAAGGTGGACATGACTCTGTGCACCCATTGCCTGATGGTCAACAGTGAAAAATGCATTGAATTTCCTGGTGTCAGAGAGACTCATCAGTCTGTAGCTTCAGGAAGTCCACAGCTTCACAAGGGGTGAGGGGGGAGGTGGAATTTTCCACACACCCTTGCAGTATGTTTTGCAGAGGTGGCCCACCATTGGCCGGCAGTGGGATCTTACAACCCCACCGCTGTCAATGGAGTTTCCCATTGTTCTCACCCTCCGTCGCCTGGGAACCCATGGGGAGGGTCACCATCTGCAGGACTGGAAAATCCTGCCAGCGGGAATGGCCAGAAAAAAGTGTCTGGATTGCTGTAGCCAAAACTGAAATATACAAAATCCAACACTGGGCTCTAAGTGCCTATACGCAGGATTATAATGTAATAGCGAGGGTGGATATAAAACTGTTGTTATCCGTAACCACTAAAACTCACTCTTTTGATCAACAGATGTAGGGTATAGGTCATCTATACCCTCTGCCTGCCTTAAGAAATTCAGTATCTATATATTGTGTCAACCATCTTAATTAGTTAATTGGGCTACAATAGCAAACATTCTACAGCAACAAAATTATCTTTTGAACTGATATTGATATGAGTTATCAGATAAAAGAATGGTACTTCATGCAAATGATAGTATCTAGCAGCAACTATTGATATATAATCAAATAAATAAGACATGTAATTCAGGATTTTGGTTGTTCATCTACTTTGCTATTAAATAAGACAGCAATCTTCCCTTGCCTCGGTGAGTTTAATCAGAGTGTAGCTGAGCTATACAGACCAGATAAATCCCATGTTCCATCCTTGGTCTGTACTGATGCAGCTCGTGGCTTTGGACAGCAGGGATGCTACTCATCCAGCTCATGTTGCCTGCTTGTAGGGAGAGTAGAACTGCCACCCTTCCTGCTCTCGTCTACTATAAACAGACCCTTCCAGGAGACTGTATATGAGTCAAGGAGGTTGGAATTTCTTTGTCCAAAAGCTAGTCAGTGCTTGCTTTCAACTACATAGGCCAAACTGCATGAAACTTTGGTAGCAAACCCAAGTCTCCAGAGACCCTGGAACCTTAATCGAGCACCTTAGACTGCTTGGCCAAGCCACCACACGGCAAAATGTTTCAGCTCACCCATGCCCAGCACAGGACAATTTTACCATCTATCGTGGTGTGATTCGAGCCAACAATGGCACAGTGGTTAGCACTGCACAAGGGACCTGGGTTTAATTCCGGCCCTGGGTGACTGTGTGGAGTTTGCACATTTTCCCTGTGTCTGCGTGGGTTTCCTCTAGTTTCCTCCCACAATCCAAAAATGTGCAGGTTAGGTGGATTGGCATGCTAAATTATCTCTTAATGACCCAAAATGTGCAGGTTAGGTGGTTTAGCCATGCTCCATTGTCCCTTAGTGTCCCAAAGTGTGCAAGTTAGGTGGATTAGTTATGCTGAATGTCTGGGGTTATAGGGATAGGTTGGGAGGTGGGCCTGAGAGTGACGCTCTTTCAGGGAGTTGGTGCAGACGCAAAGGGTCAAATTACCTCTTTCTGCATTGTAGGGATTCTATGGTTCTGTGGATTCCAGAGCATTGCTCAAAGTTTATGGTTTACCAAGCCTCATCACATAATCACTGACCAGTTAGCTGCTGGGGGAAATAGTAAATAAGGAGTCAACTTGGACAAGAGGGCAGAGATTTAAAAAAGTTGGAAAAGGAAAAATCAAAGCACAATTATAGAAAAATAAGCACAAGCTGAAGAAACTTTGTCTATCTGAGCCATTAACACTGATATGGAATAACAGGGTAGATGTGTGATAAAGGCACGTGTAAGAGGGTGATAACAAAAATATGGGTGCATGGGATTGAAGGCAACCCGTTGGTTTGGTTCGGGAATTGGTTAGGACATAGGAGACAGAGCAGCTAGAATCATAGAATCCCTACAGTACAGAAGGAGGCCATTCGGCCCATCGAGCCTGCATTGACCATAATCCCACCCAGCCCCTATCCCTGTAGCCCCACATATTTACCTGGCTAGTCTCCCTGACATTAAGTGGCATTTTAGCATGGCCAATCAACCTAACCCGCACATCTTTGGACTGTGGGAGGAAACTGGAGCACCCGGAGGAAACCCATGCAGACACTGGGAGAATGTGCAAACTCCACACAGACAGTGACCTAAGCCGGGAATCGAATCCGGGTCCCTGGCATTGTAAGGCACCAGTGCTAACACTGTGCCACTGTACCACCCTTGTGCCACCGTATTGCCCTATGGCTATCATGGATATGTACTCAAATTGGCAGGAAGTGACTCATGGGGTGGAACTTTCCCAATTCACCCACTACGGGAAACGATCCGTTGACCTTGGGCGGGATTTTCTGACCTTGGGGCAAGTGCGGCCAGAAAATTCCACCCATGTTGCCCATCAGGGATCTGTACTGATGATTCAGTTTTTCACTATGATACAAAGCCATATATCTTAATTTGCTGATGACTCTAAGTTAGGTGGTGCAGGAAACATTGGAGGTGAGGGCAAAAGGGTTGCAAAGGGGCATTGGTAAATGAAGTGAGTGGGCAAAAAGAAGTCCAATAGAAATCATCCCAAGAAAAATAGATCAGAGCATTTTTCGAAACAGCAAGGAGCTAGGAACTGTGGGGGAAGGGGGGAGATTTAGGGGTCTGTGCCAATTGTGGTATCCCTTTAAGGGCAACACAGCAGAGCAGGGGTCACCTGGCTTGAGGGACCAATTAGGACTCAGAGTGGGTATCACCCCAGGGGCTGGGGCCCCTTAGGCAGGTGATATGTAGGGAGAAAGCTGCAGCCTTGTACAGTTCCGAAAAATACCTTTTGCATTCGCAAATGAAGTCTGTGAAAGTGCATCATTACAGGGACCAAGTACACATCTTACTAAAACTAACCTTAAAGACTAAAGAACTGCTGACTTTTATCTCAAGAGAGCTGGATTAGAAAGGATCAGAAGTTACATTACAAGTATACAGAGCTCTGGTTAGACTCCATCGAGGAACATAGGACTTCAGAGTAGGAGTAGGCCACTCGACCCTTCGAGCTTGCCCTGCCTTCAATAAGATTATGGCGGATCTGGCTATGGTCTCAACTCCACTTTCCTGTCTGTCCCCCACGTGACCCCTTCATTTATCAAAAATCTGAAATGTTGCACTCAGTTCTGAGCTTTACAATTTAAGAAGAAATAGACTTGAAGAGGGAGCAGATTCAAAATGTGACAGAGATTAAAGGGGTTAAATTTATGAGGACATATTCCATAGATTGGCCTGTATTCCGTTGTGTTTAGAAGATTAAAGGTAATCAAACGCAGGTATTTTCTAGGATTGACGAAATTGATCGGATAAATCGTGAGAAGCCATTTCCTCTGAAGGAGGAGCCCAGGACAAGGGGCCATGAACATTAGCATCAGAGCTAACTGATCTAATGATGATTTTAGGGAGCACTTCTTCACAGAAAGGTAGCAGAAATGTGAAACTTTGACCCAATTGTTGGAAGTAGGTCAACTGAATATTTCAGAATTGAAATTGATATATCTTTGTGTTACAGAACCAAAGGGGGTAGATGATGGTTTAATACAGATTAACCATGATCTATTTCAATGGTAGAACATGCTCAAGTTGTTGAATGGTTCACTCCTGGTCTATGTTCATCAGAGGATCCAGCATCTTACAGTCTATTAAGCAGCATTTATGGAGAGACTTATTATTACTTTTTAAATAATTCCAGAAAGTATAGGCAGCGGATATGAATGAAAAGTAAATTTGAAACCAATATGAGAGGTACAGCTTTGCTCAAACAGTGCTAAGTATTTAGAATAATCTGACAAATGGGGTAAAATAGGCAAAGATCCGTGTGATATTCCATATGCAGATGGACAAAATGAGCGGTAAAGGGAACTGGAGAAATGAGATTTGATTCACATTTTATGCCATCGTATCCTGAGTCAGCTCCAGAATTCTAACTTGCTTGATATATCTTTGTTTTTCAAGGTATTACGAGTTACAGAACCAAAGCAGGTGAATGAAGTTTCAATACAGATTAACTATTTCGATGGCAGAACATGTTCGAGGAGCTGAATGGCCTATTCATCCCTCTTAGTCATAGAATCATAGAGGTTTACAGCATGGAAACAGGCCCTTTGGCTCAACTTGTCCATGCCACCCTTTTTTTTAAACCGCTAAGCTAGTCCCAATTGCCTGTGTTTGGCCCATATTCATCTATACCCATCCTATCCATGTAGGGTAGGTCCTTGCCCTTGCTGGCCTACATTGGCCCCTGAGGCCCCAATGCCTCAAAGTTTAAATTCTCTTCCTCAGGTTCAAACTCCTCGGCCCTCCCTAACTCAGTAACCTCCTTCAAACATGAGAATCTCCAACCTCCATCAATTCTAGCCTCATGTGTATCATCGATATCCTTTGTTTCACCACATGTTTTCAGCCAATCTTGGCCCGAACCTTTGGAATTCCCACCCTAAACCTCTCCAACCTTCTACAATTTGATTTCCTTCTTTAAGATCTTCCTTGAAAACAATTGACCAAACTTTTGGCCACTTGTTCCAATCTCTCCTTCTTTGGTTTAGTTGGCTTTTGCCTGATAACACTTCTATGAAGCACCTTGGGACTATTACTATGTTAAAGAGGCAGCACAAATGCAAGTTTTCCTATTACCTCATGAACTGATATTCAATAAACTTTCAGATATGCATACTGGGTCTTCCAGATTTCAGCATAACCAATCCTGGTACAGGTAGGAACATACTGAGCCGGGCATCCCCCTATCTATACAAAGAGCATAAACAGAATTGAAGGTGAAGCCACATGACAAACATATTTACACTGTTATCTCTTGCGTTAATAACTTCCTTTCCTAGCTTGTTTCAGATATGGATGAATTGGAGGAAGTGAAGCTGATGATTAAATGTCTTCAATGATGCATTCATGCACAGAATGGCGTTATTGGAAGAAGCATCTATCAACAGCAATTAAAAACCAAAATGAAAATTTCTCCTGAGCTTATAGCTTGTGAAATGTTGGTTGAGAAGGGAGCTGTGTAGTACAAAGTTTAATGAAATTCTTACTGAGAGCAAGTCCAGCACAGGTTAGAACTACACCAGTAACAATGGTGGACGTAACCACGACAATTATGAGGGAGAAAGGAAGATGGCCTTCGGGGTTGACACCTCCAGAAACTGTGGACAAAGGAGGAGAGAAAAGAAGCATTCATTAAGACTTCATTCACTTGCAAGCAACTTTCTATTGACAAAGATAATGTAGAAATATATTACTTTAAAATCCATGGTGGATCATATTTAAAATTGTAACAAGTGGCAAAGACTGTCAATCGCAACCAGTTCCCCCCAGCAGTCTATGAAACACATAACATGCCTTGTAATACCAGGGGGTGAATTTTACAGTCCCGCCCACTATGGGAATTGGAGCAGGCAAGGGGCAGACCATGGAAAGTTTGACCTTGGGCAGCGAATTCCATTTTTGGGGTGAATGAGGCCAGAAAATCCCGTCCTAGATATTTATTGCTGCACATCGATGAAGCTTTATCTATAAAGCAGGAGCACCTAGACTGCACCTAAATTCTCTGCAAAATCCCAGGGGTAAACAGCAGAACAGCATTAGTTCAGATTAACAGCAACATTCTAGACATTAGAAGCAATTATGCTGTTGCAGTAACAACGCAGGATGTTGGTAGACACTACGGCTCTGACAAAATCCCAGGGATTGATCGAAACATCCTGCAGCGAAACACAATTAAAATACATTTCTTAAAGACACATGTTCCCAAGGCTACTATGCCTCCCAAGGATAAGCCCATCATTAGGGCAGAAGGAAACCTTTGCTGATTCTGTGACATTGTGAGGCTGATGATCTTTCCTGATATGTTGATGCTGACAATGAGTGTTTTGTTGTGTCTTCTGCCTGAAGATAACTTTGATTATGAATATTTGTCTTCACCATATTCCTCATGAAATCCTGTAGCTATGAGGTTGTCACTGTCACATCATGCTGGTGTGATAGCATCCTCATGTGGCTCCTTTGAATCCTTGTCTTCGTCAGAGTGGTTAAAGACTCTTTGGGCAAGACTTATAAGACTCGCAGTTGAAGAATCAGAAACTGTCCAGAGGCTGAGTCCATCCTGTCTGGGGAATATTGAAGAGACTGTCCTGGGACAGTATGAGGTCATGCAAGGGGACGCTTAATAGTATGAATGTCATGATCGTGGTGTTGGATGGGGTAAAGTCTCTCTGTGCAATAATGGTAATGTCCAGTATGGGGTGCAGGGCATGGTCAGTCACCTAAGGTATTTGGTCTTGGGGGTTCGAGTCATTGTTCGAATCATGGTTCGAGGATCCTGTATGTCACTAGCTGAAATGCCATGGGGGGTATTGAATGGTATCATGTTGGGGGTGGGGGTGAGAGGGAGGCTGTTCCTGCAAAGTAAGGGTACATGTGGTCTCAAGAAGGGGAGGGGACAGGTCAGCATAGGGACACCAACGTTAAAGGCCAAGTGGGGAGAATAGGAATATCCACATGATCAATGATGAAGTCAGTGGTAACAGGGGGAGGCTGGGTAGTGACAGGAGGAATGGGAATTAGGGGGAGGTGAGTATGGAGGAGGATGGGGGGAACGTGATGGATGATAGGGGGTGTTTGGAAGTTGGCCCCACTCACACAAGTCAACAGCACCATTTTTGCATTAATCGAAAAATGACACCATTTGAAAAACAATCAAGAAAAGTATTGATGGAAGAGGAGTCTCAGGATGTGAGAGAGGAGTCTCAGGATGTGAGAGAGGAGTCTCGGGATGTGAGAGAGGAGTCTCAGGATGTGAGAGAGGAGTCTCAGGTTGTGAGAGAGGAGTCTCGGGATGTGAGAGAGGAGTCTCGGGATGTGAGAGAGGAGTCTCAGGATGTGAGAGAGGAGTCTCAGGATGTGAGAGAGGAGTGTAAAATAATGTTGGGCCGATTGAGGAGGCACCTTCTGAGTTTCCTGCTCAAACCATTGAGTAAGGAGTCTAACAACACCAGGTTAAAGTCCAACAAACCATGGAGAGCAGGACTCAGCAGAGTGCTGGACTCAAGGGTCCAATGAACTCTGTTCCTTTGCTATCCCCTAGTCCTGCCATTGTCTCTCTCCTCCCCTCTCGTGTCTCCCCACTCCCACTGTGACCTGCATCCGTCTCGTGTCCCCCCCTGCATTCGTGCCTCTATATCCCCTCCCCTCTCGATATTTCACAAAGGAGGGTGAAAGCAGTGATGACAAATTGTGCAGGAGTCACCAGGTGCATGCTACCTATTATGCCAATTATCCACTAGTGACGCAATTAACTTTGAGGGGGAACAAATAATTTCAGCAAATCAGCCTTTTAATAAATATTTGTCAGATGTAAATTAAGGCACGTGGGAAACTAGACCCGAATTCAAACGTCCATGACACTGACAATAACAGCAACAAATGTGCATCACACTGACATTGGAGAAACAACCTTCCAACACACTGACAATATGGCAACAAATGTGCATTACAATAGAGACAAGCTCCCATTGCACTGACAATAGAGAGACAAGCTATCATTACAAAGACAGTATAGACAAAATTCTATGACACTGACAATAGAGACAAGTTTCATTACAATGACAGTAGAGACAAACTTCCATCAAACTGACTGTAGAGATTACATCCATTACACAGTCAACATAGACACAAACCTCCATCACACTGACAATGCAGACACAAACCTCCATCACACTAAGGACAACCTTCAATCGCACTGACAATTCAGAGACAAACCTCCATTGCAAGAAGATGAGACAAACCACCCTCACAATGACAATACGGAGGCAAATTTTAATTACTCTGACAAGGAGACACACTTCCTTCACACTGAATATACAGAGAGAAGCATCTAACACACTGACAATACAGGGTCAAACATTCTTCACATTGACAATACAGACAACAACTTCCATCACACCAGAGAACATCTTCCATCTGACAATAGAGACAAACCTTCATCACACTAGAATACAGAGACAAACTTCCACTTCCATCACATTAACAATATAGAGAAAAACTTCCATCATACTGACAAATTGTTAGGGAACAGATCAGAAACTCCAAGGAATATTTTGAAGTCAGCCTAGGTTCCAACTTTATTTTGATTTTGGCACTAGGGTGACCACAAGGTGTTTCATTCCAGGTATGATTCAATTGACCCACTAGGAAGCTTTTATTAAAATAAATTTTATTTAAGAACACAGCTAGAATATAACAAAAAATTAGCATAACTTTTACCAATTAAAATGTTTAAACATGACAAAGTATAGTGCTTAACAGCTATCCATTTCCATTGTTCCAATTTGAGCAACATCCCCATAGACATGAGGGGATTCTTCCACCTCGCCACGTTAATTTTCCAGCGCAGCGGGGTAGGGGAATCTCGCAGCTGGGCATGTGTGGGATTCGCACATGTGTTCCCACTGTGCGTGCATCTCCCAGAGCTGGATTTCCAGCGCCATCAGATCTGCGCTGGAAACCAGCGGGAAGACAGGTAAGTCATTTAAATCTTCATTTAAATGTAATTAGCAAGCCAGGACCTGAATTTTCTTGGCCTGCTAGCCTCTCTCACCCCACCAGAGTATTTCACTGTAGCGGGGTTTAGAGTAGCATCCCAATTTCGGGGAGCTAGCGACCTGACCCCGCTGGAGTGAAGGGGGGAAATTGGGGCCCCCAGGAGGTCGAGCGGTGGGGGGGGTGGTGGCCCCTGGGCATTGACACCTTGGCAGTGCCAGCCTGTGCCCCCGACTGCCCAAGGCGCAAAGTGCCAATGCTCAGGAGGTACTTTGGCACTGCCCACATGCATGGGGCACTGCCAAGGGGGTGGGACCCATACTGGGTGGGGCGTAGGGGCAATCAGTGTGGGTGGGGGGGTCCCACTGCCACTCTGAATTGGGATCGATGGGGGCGAGAAGGAAGCCAGCGATTGGGGTGGGCTGGTGTGGTCAGCTGGTGGGGGGGGGGGGGGCGGGGGGGTGCGGTTTAGCCAGTGGGGAGGGTCTGCCTGCGGGGAGTCTGCACTGGGGGGTGCTGGGAATCTGGGCATCACTATCAGGCTGTAGGTGTTTGGGGACAGCACTGCCGGGGTCCCGGGCTGGCCAGTGATTGAGCTGGCCGGAAAGCGAGAGGCTGACAGTTCGGGGTCACTGCGCATGTGCAGAGCCCCGTTAGTTTCAGTCTCCAGGGTGGGAATTGGTCCCGCCCCTTGAAATTTAATGATATTCACGCTGGTGGCCTCTGCAGTGCACAGGGTGTGGGAGATTCTAGTCTGAACTCCCACTGAAAAAACCCGCATGAATTACTCCAGTTTTCCCGCGAATTCAACACTTAGAATTCTTTTGGGAGAATTCCGCCCATAAATCCTGCTTCCAAATCAATTCGTACCAAAAACAGATATACTCATGTGGATGCTGGATTTCCAGCCTTATAACTCCTCTGGACAGATACAGAAATGCATCTGCCTTCTGACTCTCATACAGCAGTTTCCAGAGAAGGATATATCCTCAAACAGCAGACCTCAGAGAAATAAATCTAGTTTCTGGCAGATTCCAGTCTCCAGACTTCAGACACAGAGCTATTTCTGCTCTTTACAGATCCCAAAAAACAACCGAGCTGGTTTTCTCTGCATAAGCCTATCCTGCCCCGTTATATGACCGTACCTGGCAATCAACCTAATCAAGCCTCATTCTGCAAAACCCCAGGGAAAAACACCACAATAACAGAACAGCATTAGGCCAGATCAAAATAAACATGCTAACAATTAGGACCAATATGCTGCTGCAATAACAAGAGTGTTGCCAGATGCAGACAAAATGGCACCAATAATAAAACAAACTCCTAAAACAGATCCTGCTCAAGAAGCATGACCCAAATACATTTCTTAAAGGCACAGTATCATCACACATTACAGATACAAAGTTCCATCTCATTGACAATACAGAGACAAAGTTCCATCTCGATGACAATACAGAGACAAACTTTGATCACACTGACAATAAACTGACAAATGGGGTGATTCTCCAACCTCGATGTGCTGTTAGTAGATCCCACTGATGCTAGAGAATAGTGTGCAAGCCTAAAAATCCATCTCGCGCCCAGCACCAACCACTTTGCAATTCTCCCGGGCTTTTTCTAATGACACCAACCTCCAGGATGCAAGAGGGTGAGTCAGCCACTGCCAAGGTGTGTGGTGGGGCGGGGGCCCACATGGGCGCAGGGGCTTTGGGAGGCTCAGGCTGGGCTGGGGATCCTCAAGTCGGGGTCGCCACTGGGTTGGGGTCGTGGGGAAAGCATTCTCCCTGCCTACCTAAAGACTCTCAAGGGGTTACAGAGGTCAAATCCCACTAATGAACCCTGCCATCCGTCTGCTGGAAAGGATCTGAGGTTTATTGCAGACATTCCATCCCAGGCCCCACTAGCAAAAAATCTATCGCACTGACAATACAGAGACAAACTTCCATTACATTCACAATGCAGAGACAAAATTTCATTACACTGACAATAGAGAGAAACCTCCACTACACTGACAATTGAGCACTTTACTATGAAACCAGTTCTTGAAATTTGTTCTTACCTGTACAGGTAACATTATCTTTGGCTAAAACCTTGCCGCCCAGGCACAGACACACTATCTTCTTGGACTCTTGCTCCCTTACACAGTTGTCCGACTCACAATGACTACAGTTAATATGGATCCGGATTTCAGCTTCTCCGTGACTCTCCATGGCTGTGGACAGAGTGAAAAACAACTTAGTCAGATGCTGTTGGTGGCAAATTACAGTGAAATGTGAACCCAAGTCATCTACAGAGCAAGATTTGGCTGAAGAGTTCTGAGCTTTTGTTTTGGAAATGAGCTAATAGCATTATGTGTTTCATTGGTATGTTGTGGAGAACCCTTCCCGTGTTCCCATGATGCAAACTGTACTAAAGTAGACTAATGATAGTTCAGATGAATTCTCAATCCTACTCTCTTTCCCACATCCTCCACTTGTCTTTTCTAGCCTATCTTTCCGGCTACAGTTAAAAAATCAATGTTTCTTTAACAATTCACTAGAATTACTGAATGTTACAGCACAGAAGATTATCCTTTGACCCATCTGTGCCTACAGAATGCCTACAGTGCAGAAAGAGGCTCTTTGGCCCATCGAGTCTGCGTAGTTTCTCCCAGACCCTATCCCTGTAACTCCACGTATTTACCAAGCTAGTCCCCCTGATCCTAAGGGGTAATTTTGCATGGCCAATCAACCTAACACACATGTCTTTGGAATGTGGGAGGTAATCAGAGCACCTGGAAGAAACCCACGCAGACATGGGGAGAATGTGCAAACTCCAACTCAGGCAGTGACCCAAGCCAGGAATTGAACCCAGGTCCCTGGCGCTGTGAGGCAGCAGTGCTGACCACTATGTCAGCTCTTTGACTGAGTCATCCAATTAGTCCCATTCTTCCCACCCCTACCTCATTGCCCTGCATTTCCTTTCTCGTCAAGCATTTACCAATTTTCTTTTGAACGTTAGGCAAAACTTTGCTCATTAGGTCAGAATTCCAACATTTTACCGGAATAAGGATCAAAACCCACATCATATGCAGCATAATCACACAGCAGTTATTTCCCTTTAATTGACCAGAAGACCAATGCTAACCAACGTGATTGACTGGGGGGAGTGTTGGGCTCTCAAAACTATAGGGCCAATAGAAGCCCTCTACTCAGCACTAAAGCCACAGCCTGTAGTTTAGGCAAGAGATAGAATGAAAACACCTTCATATTGAAGTGCTGAGTTCAAACACACTCCATTTTTTGCTGTTCCAAAGATCTTACCTTACAATGTGGGAATCACAAATTTATGGAGGAAGAGTAAATGCTGTTGAAGGGATATAAGGTCTGTTTAAGTGTCATTATCTAAAGTTATTTAAATCACCAGTCCTTTAAAAATTCAGGTTGTTGCTGTCATTCAGAGTAAAAACCAACACCCTTTGCTGGAGTGTATTGATTAACAGGGCATCTGGTGTAACTTAATAAAAAGTCATTATCATCTGTTCCGACAGGTTCAATAAAGTTAATTGATGGCATTTCCCAAGGACTATTATTAGAGCTGAGTCCATTAATAATGCCTGGCTGAGCTAAAAAGTACCAAAACCACCTATCTTAGCAGGGAAAGAGGGCTGAATTCACATTTTGATTTGCAGTTTTAAGAGGCTATGAAAGGATTAGCTGACTTTGATGTGTTTGATGTGTTGAAAGAGACTGACCAATGAAGGAGATTTATATCTTTGAATGGGTTTCATGAAAGAGATTTTTTTCTCTATCTAGTGCGTGTGAGTGAGAACTCTTTAGATTGTTAGAAGTTTTTTTTACATCTCCACATGGTTCTTGAGGTCTTCCCATACCAGATACTGGGTGAGTAGCTATGGAAGTGGCATGGGGGATATTAGTTGGCTTGGAGGTGGCATGAAGATATGAGGTGACTTGGAGGTGGCATTGGTGTGAGGGATAAAGGGCCTAAACTGGGCTGAGGTTTCAGAGAACCAGCTGACCTCAGCACTTACCCACCTCCTTGGCTGTCTCCCAACTGCCTCCCCTACAGACTCAATCACTCCCCTGCCACCCGGGAGAGAAAATTGTGTCTGCAGGGATCACTTCCATGTCGAGTTGGGGATTTCCCGACTTACGTTACCTGGCTCCATGGTGAAAATTTGACCCAAGTTCTCTCCGGCATTTTAAACATTTAAGGCAAGATTTTCTGGACCCACTCACCACCAAGATCTTCCAGTTATGTCGAAAGTCAATAGGCATTTGGTTGGCCTGCCACATCTCCCGCAGTAGGTCCCACCAGGTTTGTGAATTCTGACCAGAGTGGTTACTGGTGAGTGGGTATGGAGGATGCATGGGGGCATGCAGTGGGCATAGGCACATGAAAGTAGCATGGGAGAAATGAAGGGGCACGGAGGGGCCATGGGAGATGTGAGGGAGAATGGAGGGAGAATAGAAATGGGCTGATGTGCAAGTGAAGAGAGGCAGGCTACCTAACATGCTTGCTTCAGCATCTGCCTGTCCCATTCCCACCTTGAGCCTGCTTCAGGAGTGGGAAACACAAATCCAGCCCAAACTCATCTCCCCAGAAGGAAAATAACATGTTTGTTCATTCAGAACTCAGGAACAGAAAGTAAGGAAAGAGTGAGACTCATGATTCCCACGTCTATCGTGAAAATCTGGTCAACATATACTCTCTTCCACCTTCTTCCGTCGGGGAAAAGGTACCAAAGTCTGAGGTCACTTACCAACCGACTCAAGAACAGCTTCTTCCCTGCTGCCATCAGACTTTGAATAGACCTACCTCGTATGAAGTTGATCTTTCTCTTCACCCTAGCTATGACTGTAACACTGCATTCTGCACCCTGTCCTTTCCTTCTCTATGAACAGTATGCTTTGTCTGTATAGTGTGCAAGAAACAATACTTTTCACTGTATACTAATACATGTGATGATAATAAATCAAATCAAATCAAAAATTTATTCAATGCCTCTGCCATTTCTGCATTTCCCATGATAATTCCTCCTGTCACTGTCTCTAAGGCAGCAACATTTACTCTAACTACTCCACTCCTTTTTATATAACCTGTAAAATCTGTGATTATATTCCTGGCTACTTTATCATAGAATAGAATAGAATAGAATCCCTACAGTGCAGAAGGAGGCCATTCGGCCCATCGAGTCTGCACCGACCACAATCACACCCAGGCCCTGTTCCCGTAACCCTTCATATTTACCTTGCTAATCCCCTGACACTAGGGTTAATTTACCATAGCCAATCAATCTAACCTGCACATCTTTGGACTGTGAGAGGAAACCGGCGCATCTGGAGGAAACCCCCGCAGACACTGGGAGAATGTACAAACTCCACACAGACAGTGACCCGAGGCCAGAATTGAACCTGTGCTCCTGGCGCTGTGAGGCAGCAGTGCTAACCACTGTGTTGCCCTTTGTCTTTTTCATCGACTTTTTAAGTTTAAAGTTTATTTATTAGTGTCACAAGTAGGCTTACATTAACACTGCAATGAAATTACTGTGAAAATCCCCTAGTCGCCACACTCCGGCGGCCCTTTGCTGGTTTTGAAAACTCTTCCAATCTTCAGGCTTACTATTATTCTTTGCCACATTGTGAGCCTATTCTTTCAATGTAATACTTTCTTCAACATCATTAGTGAGCCATGGACGGATGTTTCTTGCTGAGTTTTGTTTTCTTTTAATGCAATGAATTTTGTTGAATATTTTAAGTTGTTGTTTTAAATGTTTCCCACTGCCAAATTCTTTATTTACTGCCAAATATTTCCAATCAACCTTAGCCAGTTCTCTCCTCACACTTGCGTAATTGGCTTTCTCTGAGATTAAAATTATTTTTGGTTCTGTAGTGCGACGCTTTCAAACTCAGTATGGAATTTAATTGTATTACAATTACTTTTTCCCAATGGATTTTTTTTACTGTGAGGTCACTAGTTAACCCTGCTTCACTGCACAATAATAGATATAAGATAGCTTTAACCCTGATTGGTTCCACAAGGTATTGTTCCAAGGAACTGTCACAAAAGCATCCTACAAACCCATCTTCCAGGTCACTTTTGGCAATTGGATAGGCCCAAAGGAGATTGAAGTTCCCCACAATTATTGCATTTCCTCTGTTACAACCTCCAAGTACTTCTTGCTTAATGTTTTGTCCAATGGTATTCCTATGGTTAAAAAGCCTATAAACTACTCCCACCAGCTTTTTCTGACTCTTGCTATTCCTAATCTCCACTCATGCCAATTTTACTTCCCGATCTTCTAGGCCAAGATCTGTTCTCACAACGTTCTTTTAATGCATCCTTTATCATCAGGGCAACTCCTCCTTCATTTCCATTCGGCTTATCTTCAAAACGATGTGCGCTCAGTGGCACAGTAGTTAGCACTGCTGCCTCACAGCGCCAGGGATCCGAGTTCAATTCCTGGCTTGGATTACTGTCTGTGTGGAGTCTGTACATTCTCCTTGAGTCTGCGTGGGTTTCCTCTAGGTGCTCCGGTTTCCTCCCACAGTCCAAAAGACGTGCTGGTTAGGTGCATTGGCCATACTAAATTCTCCCTCAGTGTACCTAAACAGGCGCCAGAATGTGGCAACTAGGGGATTTGCACAGTTACCTCATTGCAGTGTTAATGTAAGCCTACTTGTGACACTGATAAATAAACTATAAAACTTAAAATTTTAAGCCCTAGATATTTATTTCCCAACCTTGGTCACCTTGTAACCAGGTCTCTGCAATGGTGATTGGATCTAAACCATTTATCTCTCTTTGCGCCCCTCATTCATCTATCTTATTGTGAACATTTTGCACATTCAGATAAAGAGCCATTACCTTTTTTTAACCAATATTCTTTGAATTGCTCTCATTCACTGATGCACTGTTATCATTAAGCTCTCTGTCCCTTCCTGTCCCAATCTCCTTCCCAAAGCACTACACAGAGAATTTGGTGCTCAGCCAAATCTTCATTCACAGCAGCAGAATCAGAGAATCCCAACTGTGGGCAAGGTTAGAGAATTCTGGCCTTTAGCTCAATTAATAATTTTAAATGAGATTGATAATTTGTTGTTACCAAAGGGCTAAAGGCATATGGAGCCAAGGCAGGCAGATGGAGTTAGGGGATAGAACAACCATGATCTCAATGAATGATGGAACAAGCTAAAAAGACTGGATACCCTGTCCCTGTTTCTTTGTTCCTATGACTAGGTTTGAACTTTCCCCACTGAGACCTGGTTGCTGAGGATAGTCATAATGTCCTTGTACATCGAACCTTTGTATACTAACATTGAATCAAACTATTCTTTTTCATGGAATGTGGGTGTCATTGCAAGGCCAGCATTTGTTGCCCACCCCAATTGCCCCTCAGCTGAGTGGCTTGCCAGGCCATTTCAGGGCAGTTAAGAGTCAACACATTTCTGTAGGTTTGGAGTCACATGTAGGCCAGACCAGGTAAGGACATTAGCGAGCAGATGTATTTGGACAACAATCACTTCATGGTTACCATCACTGACATTAGCTTTTAATTCCAGATTTATTAATTGAATTTAAAATTCCACTAGATGCCGTGGTGGAATTTGAACCTATGTCCCCAGAGCATGAACAAGTTCAATGGCATTGCCGCCATCTGCACCACCTCATCGACTAAACAAAAATAAATCATTTCTGAAAAGCACAAGGCTTTGCTGAAGAATGGTTATGTTTTCTCATGTAGTTATACAGCAGATTGGCTGCACATCATTTCTCTTTACCTGCCAATGGGTGCAGGTAGATTTCTCCAGCCTGATTGACAAAGGAAATCCCATCATAGCCGTCCGCTGTAATTCCATCAGATAAAGACGCATCTCCACCTGAAAGAGGTGCACAAAAATAGGAGAGCCTCACACTTAAACGCTATCCTGCTGTTTAGCTACATTTGCCATTAAAGATGTCGCTTTACAAAGTGTTCAGCCTTGGCTCAGTGGTAACATCCTCACCTCTGGGTCAAGACATGATGTGTTCAAGTTCCCACTCCAAGGACTTGAGCACATAATCTATAGGCTGAGTGAGTGCTGCAATGTTCAAAATGCCACCTTCCAGGTTAAATATTGAACTGAGGCTCCGTTTGCCCTCAGGTGAATGGGAAGACCCTGTGGCATTGATTCAAAGAGGAACCAGGGAGTTCTTTTTGGTGTCACCAGACTATCGGGCCATTAGCTCACTGCTGTATGTGGCAACTTGCTGTGTGGAATTCGGCTGCCTCGATTCCTACATTATAAAATCAACTGCACTTCAATTGGCTCTGAAGCTTTTTGGGCCATCTTGAAGACTTTCTTTCTTCTATTGTACCTTTCCTGTGGCCTCTTCTCTCTTGAAGTTGAGGTTCTCCCTGCTCAGTCCAGAGATAATTCTAAAAAATAATGTCCTAATTAGGCAGAGACCCTAAACTCTTTTAAAAAGTTACTGGACCTGCACCTTAAGTGCTATAAGCTACAGGACTATGGGCTGGGTGCAGGAAGGGGGCATTAGAAAGGGCACCTGGGTGTCCTTGGGCTGGTACGGACAGGATAGGTTGAATGGCCTCTTTCTGCACTGTAACTTTTCTATGGTTCTTTTGAGGAAATGTGGTCTGGTCAATCAGAGAGAAACTTCCAACGCACCTTGATGGAGGAGCCTGTGGTTATTGTAGGTACCTCCTGACTTCTAATTCCAAATTTTTCATCAATGTGTCAGCTTGTTTAGGCACATGTTTACCAGCATGAGGGGAAAATCAGATGCAGTGAAACAAACTCTATGAAGCACAACTTACAGGCAGGCATGTGGGAGGATTTTGATCGTTTCAGATCCAGAATGAAACCAATCGGCCAGTTATGAAAATCTTCCTCATAGATGGAGAAACATTCATGCCTCTAAATCAGAGCAGCTACTCTGAGGTAGAGTCATCTGAGACTTCAGGGGATTGAGGCCCTTGCTCTTTTGCAAGACACCCCAGGCCCAATCAAGGGTCCCAAGGTCAGGATTACAAGTCAGAGTGAGTGGTGGTGGGACCAGGAAATTTTCCATGGTGATCGTGGAAGAGCCAGAGTCTCGAGGGACAATGGTTGCTTACCAAGAGGAGGATCCTAGAGGAAGAGGACTTATGTTTCCTTCAAGCACACATGAGGAAGGCATCATGCATTCATTTCTCTACTCATATTGTTCATTGAAGTTGAAAATGGGAGGTTCATATGAGTGACTGAAGAGGAAAGCACAGGACCGCAAGGTGTGGGGAAATGAGCAGAGAGGACCAGGCCTTGGGCAGATCACTACTACTGCACTGAATCAGAGACAGAAATGGGAAGAGAGGAACCCAGCATTCAATGGTAACAATGAGGAAGAAGCTAATATTTATCTCAGTTGGATGTAAGGAACAGGTCTGGCCTGAAACAACCTGTAATTTACTGCTGGGTTGTAGCGTTACTTGCTGAACAGATAATACAATGCTTTGGTTTGTAATGAATATTAGTACATCAAAAAATCTGCATTGTGCATCTTAACCAATTGCAGTGTCTTACTCATGAAGGCCTGAATTTCATTCCAATTGTTCTCGTTTGTGGTTGGACATTGTGGACTAATTTAGAAAATAGCAGTTTGGCCAAGGTTGCAAATGATCCCTCAACATATGCCTTGCACCATATTCCCTGTTTTCTGGGCTGCACTAAATTGGAATTATCCTTTGTCTGAAACCAGAATAAAGGCAGACACGCCATTCAGTATTGTCATCGGGACTGGTCAAATTGGCTGGCAGTTTTACAAGGATAAATTGGGAATTTTGGGATGGGGACATCCAATTGTGAATCATTCTTTTGGAGCTTTCTGAAGGAAGAACACTACATGTCAAAGTTTGAAAGCAACCAGAAATGGGAAAACTTTATTGAACTCTCTATGTTGATATACAACTCAATAATTTCCAAATGATCCATCAAAACAAAAGTGCAGAATGATTCTGACAAATGTCCACTGACCTGAAGTGTTAACTCTGTTTCTCTCTCCACAGACGCTGCCTGACCTCTGAGTGTTTCTGTTTCTATTTCAGAAATCCAGCATCTGCGGCATTTTACTTTGTTATAACAATACGGTTTGCCAGGACTTACCTCTGTATCCGCCACCTCCTCCTCCTGACGTGCAAGCCCCACCACCCCCTCCAAATCCTCCGTGCGTGGCCCACTTCAGCTTCTCCAGAGCTTGAGGGCACGCACTGCCCCCACCAGCACCTTCCATAAGAGACTTTCCTGCCCAGGGATACTTGGTGATGTCATTCCAACCACCGCCTCCACCTGCAGGTCAGAGGTTACAACCAAATAAATTAGACTGAAGGAATTTGGACAATCTTATAAGTAGCCTTTGTTTAATTTATCCACCTCAATCAAGTCTACCTTCTTCCTCGTTATTCAGACGCGACCTGGAATCTCAGTAGAACAGCCCAACCCAAAAATAGTGAATTGCCTAGAATATGATTAACTTGGAGTGATATCTATTGCAGAGAAATCCTACCTATTAGACTGATGCTACTTCTGTGTTAGCCTTTACTCAAACTTCAAAGGAATGGGAAAGGTGCAAGCCCAGCATGTCCCCTCTAGGGTGATAGGTGGGAATAACAAGCCCAGAGAACCATAGATGACCAGAGATATTCAGTGTACAATGAGAAGGAAAAAAAAAGGCTTTTAAAAAGTACAAGGGGAGCAAATCAATGGGGGCATTAATGAGGTATAGAAAGTGCAGTGTGGAGCTTAAGAAAGCAATTAGGAATGCAAAGATGGGACACGAGAAAGCTCTGGCTGGTAAAAGTAGGGAAAATCCCAAGATATTCTATAAGCATGTCAATGGGAAGAGGATAACCGAGGAAAGAGTAGGGCCCATTAGGGGCCAAGGGGGGAATCTGTGGGTGGAGCCAGAGGACATTGGTAGAGTGGTGAATGAATACTTCACATCCATCTTCACCCAAGAGAATGAGGACGATGATATGGAATTCAGGGAGAAAGAGACTGAGAGGTTCTTGAACAAATTGACATAGGTAAGGACAATTGACATAGGTAAGGAGGTATTGGCAGCCTTAAAAGTGGATAAATCTCCAGGTCCAGATGAATTGTGCCCTAAGCTGCTGGTGGGAGGCAAAGGAGGAGATTGGAGGGGCTCTGACCCAAATTTTCAATTCCTCTCTGGCCATGGGGAGGTGCCAGATGACTGGAGAACAGCTAATGTGGTTCCGCTATTTAAGAAGGGTTGTAGTGATAAACCAAGGAACTACAGACCAGTGAGTCTCACGTCAGTGGTAGGGAAATGTTTATGGAAACTTCTGAAGGACAGCATCTATCTCCATTTGGAGAGACAAAGCTTGATCAGGGATAGTCAGCATGGCTTTGTCAGAGGGAGGTCATGCCTAAAAAATTCGATTGAATTTTTTGAGGGGGTGACCAGGTGTGTAGATGAGGGAAGTGCAGTTGATGTAGTTTATATGGATTTCAGCAAAGCCTTTGACAAGGTCCCACATGGGAGACTTGTAAAGAAGGTAAATTCACATGGGATACATGGTAATTTGATAAAGTGGATTCAAAATTGGCTCAGTTGTAGGAGACAAAGGGTGATGACAGAAGGCTGCTTTAGTGATTGGAAGTCACTGTCTAGTGGTGTACCACAGGGATCTATATTGGGCCCCGTATTATTCATAATTTATACAAATGACATTGATGACTATGTGTGGGGGATAGCATTAGTAAGTTTGCGGATGACACAAAGATTGGACAGGTGGTTAACAGTGAGGCCGAGTGTCTTGGGCTACAAGAAGATATAGATGGAATGGTCAAATGGGCAGATATGTGGCATATGGAATTTAACCCTGAAAAGTGTGAGGTGATACACCTCACATTGCCTGGGATGGATCATTTAAGTTCTGAAGAGCGGTTGCATAGGCTTGGGTTTTTTTCATTGGAGCAGAGAAGACTGAGGGCGACCTGATCGGGGTATACAGAATTATGACAGACATGGACAGAATGGATCAGGAGCAGCTGTTCCCCTTAGTTGAAAGGTCAGTCACAAGGGGTCATGGGTTCAAGGTGAGGGGCAGGGGATTTAGGGGTATGTGGTGACAGAGGATGGTGACCGTCTGGAATGCGCTGCCTGGGAGGGTAGTGGAGGCAGGTTACCTCACATCCTTTAAAAAGTATCTGGATGAGCACTTGACACATCATAACATTCAGGGCAATGGACCAAAGGCTGGCAGGTGGAATTAGGTGAGAGTTCAGGTGTTTTTAATGTGTCGGGGCAGTCTCGATGGGCTGAAGGGCCTCTTCTGCACTGTCTCAGAATGACAGAGAATGTCATAGCACACGGATAGGCCTTTCAGCTCAACTGGTCGATGCTGGTGTTTAATTCCATAGAAGCCTCCTCTCACCCTACTTCATCTCACTCTACTAACATAACCTTCTATTCCTTTCTCCCTCATATATTGCCTTGTAAATGTACTCACACTATTCACCTCATGTGCGAGCAAGTTGAACATTCTCACCACTCCCTGAATAAAGAGGCTTCTCCTGAATTCCCTACTGGATTTATTGCTGACTCGCCTACATTGAGGATTCCCCAAAAATGGAAGCATTCCTTCCAGTGTACTCTACCAAGCATAGGAACACGAGTAGACCATTCAGTCCCTTGAGCCTGTTCCACCATTCAGTTTTGTTAAAAAAATCATTCAAGGGATGTAAGTTTCACTGACTAGGCCAGCATTTATTGCCCATTCCTAATTGTCCTTCAGAAAGTGGTGGTGAGCCTCCTTCTTGAACCATATTGTGTAGGTACAACAGCACGGTGGCACTGTGGTTAGCACTGCTTCCTTACAGTGCCAGGGACACAGGTTCAATTCTGGCCTTGGGTGACTGTCTGTCTGGAGTTTGCACATTCTCCCTGCGTGAGTTTCCTCCAGGTGCTCCGGTTTCTTCCCACTGTCCAAAGATATGCAGGTTAGGTGGATTGGCTGTGGTAAAATTGCCCCTTAGTGTCCCAAGATGTGTAGGTTAGATGGATGAGCCATATGTGGGGTTACGGGGGGAGGGCATGAGTAAGATACTCTGTCAGAGAGTCAGTGCAGACTTGAAGGGCTAAATGGCCTCCTTCTGCACTGTAGGGAATCTATGATATGGTGATACAGTGCTGTTAGGGAGAGAGTTCCAGGATTTTGACTCAGCGACAGTGAAGGAATGGTGATATTATCCCAACTCAGGATATTGACTGGCTAGGGAGCTGAACTTCCAGGTGGTAGTGATCCTAGGTTTTTGCTGCCCTTGTCCTTCTAGGTGGTAGCTTTCATGGGTTTGAAAGGTGCTATCTAAGGTGGGTTCCTGCAATGTATTTTGTGGATGGTACACAATGCTGCAACTGTGCGTCAGTGATGGAAGGAGTAACTGTTTGTGGTTGGTGGATCATGACTGATCTGAATCTTGACTCCATCCACCTTGGGTGTAACCCAATTGGAAATTGAGATTGGAAATTTTCAAGCCAATATTCTTGGGATGGACAATAAACGTGGCCTCACTGGTCACTCAAATCAGAAGAGAACTATCTGTCATGCCAATGCCTCAGGGATATGTCTCCCAAGGTGGATTATAGAGTGGATCAGAGAACAATCATCAAGAACTGTCTGAGGCCTGCAGATCACTGCCCTTCAATTGGAAACCTATTGGGCAGGTGTTCTCGAGCCAGTCAGGCTAACTCACCAAGCCACCTTCGATAGCACCTTCCAAACCAGTGACCTCTACCACCTAGAATGGCAAGGGCAGCAGACACATGGGAAAACCACCACATGCAAGTTCCCCTCCAAGCCACACACCATTCTGGTCTGGAACTACATCACCGTCCCTTCATTGCCATTGGGTCAAAACCCTGAAACTCTCCCTGCCTAACCAGATGTACTGCAGCAGTTCAAGATGGCAGCTCACCAGCTCACCAGCTCACCACCACCTTCTAAGGGCAATTAGGGATGGGGAACAAATGCTGGATTTACCAGAGGTACATCGAAAGCTACAAAAAGCACATTTGAACCTTCGCTCAAAGGCTTTGTAAGGCAAGCGATACAATGGAGAATGTCTAAATAAGAGACTACAATTACTCCTTTGATGTACTGTAACCATGTCAGTTTGTATCTGGTAAAAGAGGGTTACAAGTCATCTTTTCATCCACTAACCTGCTGCCCCGATTTGACCATTGAATCCAGGCACCAATGTGTCATTTTCATATTGCTCCACCATCAGATCATCCATAATGGCATCTGGGTCCTCCAAATATGCCTTTCCACCCCCGCCAGCTGCAATCAACAGTGGCACTGAAATCCCATTCTCCATCTGCAAAAAAAAAGGCATAATTTAAACACAGCAAATAATCAGTTTTGTTCTGCACTTTGGACTGCAAAAGCCCTCTAAACAGGGTTAGCTTCCAGTGAATTGAAATCCACTGGATCCTCCTACTCGCCATAAAAAATAATCCTGTGGCCCATCACCTGTAGGCCTTGATGTCCTATGGAGTATTAATCATCCAATTTGAGATAAGCTTCACATCTCGTTCATACTTTGGTCCATGTGGTTAACAGCAAGCTACCAATTGTCTGGGCAGCACAGTGGCACAGTGATTAGCACTGCTGCCTCATAGGGCCAGGGACCCAGGTTCAATTCCGGCCTCAGGTCACTGTCTGTGTGGAGTTTGCACGTTCTCCCCATGTCCGCATGGGTTTCCTCTGGGTGTTCCGCACATTCCAAAAGACATGCTGGTTAGGTGTGTTGGCCATACTCAATTCTCCCTCAGTGTACCCAAACAGGTGCCGAGTGTGGCGATGGGGGACTTTTCACAGTAACTTCATTGCAGTGTTAATGTAAGCCTACTTGTGACACTAATAAATAAACTTGAACTTAGCTTTGGCTCAATGGTAACACTCTTACCTCTGAATCAGAAGGTTTATATCCCAGAGGCTTGAGGTCATAATCTCATCTGACTCTTCAGTGTAGTACTGAGGGAGTGCAGTACAGTTGGAGGTCCCAACTTGGAGATGGGACATTAAACCTAAATCTCATCTCAGGTAAACATTATCGATCCCTCAGCAGTATTTTGAAGAAGTGCAGAGAGTCCTGGCTGACATGTATCCCTCAACCATTATCATTAAGCACACAAGTTAGCTGGTCACAATCTCATTGCTGTTCATGGGAGTGTGCTGTGTGCAAATTTGCTGTCAGTATTTGTACATGGGTGACTACACTTCAGCAGTTCTTCCTTGGTCGTAAAGTACTTTGGGACACCCTGAGGCAGTGATGGGTACTGCATGCCTTTCTTCCTCTTTCCTTCAATTGGTCAAATGAGCAACACCATAGCATACAAGTGTGAGGTGATTCACTTTGGAAGGAGTAACAGGAATACAGAGTACTGGGCTAATGGTAAGATACTTGGTAGTGTGGATGAACAGAGGGATCTGGGTGTCCATGTGCATAGATCCCTGAAAGTTGGCACCCAGGTTGATAGGGTTGTTAAGAAGGTGTACGGTGTGTTAGCTTTTATTGGTAGAGGGATTGAGTTTCGGAGCCATGAGGTCATGTTGCAACTGTACAAAACTCTGGTGCGGCCGCATTTGGAGTATTGCGTACAGTTCTGGTCGCCGCATTATAGGAAAGATGTAGAAGCGTTGGAAAGGGTGCAGAGGAGATTTACCAGGATGTTGCCTGGTATGGTGGGAAAATCGTATGAGGAAAGGCTGAGGGGCTTGAGGTTGTTTTCGTTAGAGAGAAGAAGGTTAAGAGGTGACTTAATAGAGGCATACAAGATGATCAGAGGATTAGATAGGGTGGATAGTGAGAGCCTTTTTCCTCGGATGGTGATGGCTAACACGAGGGGACATAGCTTTAAATTGAGGGATGATAGATATAGGACAGATGTCAGAGGTAGGTTCTTTACTCAGAGAGTAGTAAGGGCGTGGAATGCCCTGCCTGTAGCAGTAGTGGACTCGTCAACATTAAGAGCATTCAACTGGTTATTGGATAAACATATGGATGATATTGGAATAGTGTAGATTAGAGGGGCTTTAGATTGGTTTCACTGGTCGGCGCAACATCGAGGGCCGAAGGGCCTGTACTGCACTGTTATGTTCTATGTTCTACAAGGCCATGGGCCAAGTGCTGGAAAATGGGATTAGAATAGATAGGTGATTGATGGCTGGCACAGGCACGATGGGCTGAAGGGCCTGTTCTGTGCTCTATGACTCTCTAACCAGTTGGAACATGCTATCGAATCACTCGTGATCAAATAGGACCCCAGAGGGTCAACAATGCTTAGGTTTGACCAGCACTGCTTAAAGTTCCAGTTGGTGTGCAGAGTACATGACTGAGGGAGGCCAAACACTGAGTCTGAAATATGAAAATTAAGAGACAGAAAACATCATGGAAACATAGACATAGAAACATAGAAAACAGGAGGAGGGGTAGGCAGTTCGGCCCCCTCAAGCCTGCCCCATCCTTCAACATCAGGAGACCTTCCAGCACTTTGTGCAGTGGAACTATGTGTGTAGACACACAATTATGTTTCTCACAATGGAACTTGTTTACCTTGAAGATATATGTAGCCCCTCCGCCACCACCTCCACCTCCTGCCCATTCTGACATGGCATTATTAGCATTGTATTCATCTTCGATGATGGAAGATTCTCCCAAGCAGATCTTCTGTGTCATGACACCTTTCTGAACAGAGAAACAGAGATGCTGCAGTCATTCTACGGACTACTTTATTTCGCTTAACATCTGCGTTTAAGGTGAAGCTAGATAGCACATGAGGGGAGAGGAAGTGAAAGCTATGTGCTAAGGGAGGCTCATGTAGAGCAGTGGTATAGTGATATTGTTGCTGGACTACTAATCCAGAGACCCAGGTTAATGTTCTGGGGACCCAGGTTCGAATCCCACCGTGGCACATGGTGAAATTTGAATTCAATAAAAAATCTGGAATTAGTAGTCTAATGATGACCATGAAACCATTGTCAATTATCATAAAACCCCATTTGGTTTATTAATGCCCTTGAGGGAAAGAAATCTGCCATCCTTACCTGATCTGGCTTACATGTGACTCCAGATCCACAGCAATGTGGTTCACTCTTAAATACCCTTAGGAGTGGACAATAAATGCTGGCCCAGCCAGCGACGCCCACATCTCATGAATGAAATTTAAAAATGTTGGTAAAAATGTTTCTGTCCTTTAATCCTATTAAATTCTATTCACAGCAGCTCGCTGCCATTGTATAAAATGCTGATTTGTCAGGATTGATTTGAGGATCAGCTTGAAGATTCAGAGATTTATCCTTTCATTCTACATTATCCGAAAAGATCGAGTGGAAAGCTGTGGCTGAAAGATGATCTATAAACACAACTGAGTGAGGTTTTTATTGGTCAGACAGGTCAGACAAGCGCTCAGAGCTTCACCTCCATCTCCAAATCAAGTGGGTGTAAAAGGCACCCTCAAAAGAGTTTGGGGGCGATTCTCCCAAAAAAATTCAAAGTGCTGAATTCGCGTAAAAACTGGAGTAAATCCTGCTGGTTTTTTCAGTGGGATTTTCAAAATGAATCTCCCACACTCTGTGCACTGCAGAGTACACTAGCATGAATCTAATTAAAAATCAGTGGGCGGGGCTTATTCCCACCCGAGAGGCCGGCAGCCAGCTGAGCGCGCCAGTGCGCATGTGCCGATCTGTCAACACCGAGATCGATGTGTGCGCAGTGGCTCCGCACTGCCGGCCTCCTGATCGCTGGCCAGCCCCACGACCCCCACATCACTGGTACACAGATCCCTCCATGCCCCGATCACTGGTCAGCATTGACTCCTCTTCCCCCTCACCGCCACCCCCCCCCCCCGGCCCACCTCGGTCTCCCCCCACCAATGCCTGGTGGGTAGTGCCAAGGTGCCCCCTGGGCACTTAAAAGTTGCAGTCCCAGCACCCGGCAAAGTGATGTGGCCATGTACGCCTGATTTCAAAATCTAAGAATTTTATGGTTCCCCCAGAGATGGGTTTAAGGGCTCATAAAATGCAGCTTGTGGCCTGTCCACCACCTACCTGCCTGCCCCCAACCTCTCTCCCATTTTACAGGGGTACCTGTGCAGGGGTCAGGTTGCCTGCTGCCTTTGGGTCTGTTGAGACACATAAGCGGCCAATTAATTGCCAGCTAAGTGCCTCATCCAACCCACTGCTATTTTACCCAAGGCCTGGGGAGACAAATGCCAAACAAGTACTCTGGCAGCTTTAGCTGCGCACTTTGCTGTTGTGCAAGGTGTGTGTGGTGGGGGGTTATACATCCTTTGGGGATCCCCTGTGCCCATTGTAGGCACCCCTCGGCCTCTCAAGTCCAGCTTCCCAACCGCCTCACTCCCCTCTCTGGGACCTGCCAGTACACCAGACTGATCTCCAATCCAACTCCCATTAGTTTCTCTTCTTTGAGGACTGACTGTAGTCCCACAATAGTGGTTTTGCTGGGACTACAACCATCTGATTGACTGAGAAGCACTCTAAGGTGGGACTTTCTCTCCAGAGGGGGGCAGATGTCTGAGCCTTAGCCAATCAAAACATCAAATGCCTTAGCAATATGTTAAAAGATTGCTAGGCAGCTGGTATTGGTGGACTTGTGTTCCCCATTGACCCTTTGGATGGTAGGGCAGGAAGCACCGCCACCTAGTAAATCCTGCACTAACTTCAGGTCTGTGGTTAATGTGCAGTTAGGATCAGCAATGCCTGAGGCCGGAGTCTTTGAAAGGGGATTGGGTGCTAAAGTGGGGAAGTGTGGGACTAAGTGAATTATGCTTGCATTACTCTCATCAACCTTCTCTGTTACCCTCATCAAGAATCTCAATCGGGTTAGTTAAACATGATTTGACTTGAGCAAACCCATGCTGAATTTTATTCATTAATTTTGTCCCAGATTGATAAGCTTCCCCACTATTCGGGGATTTTCACAGTAACTTCATTGCAGTGTTAATGTAAGTCTACTTGTGACACGAATAAGTAAACTCTAAGTTTCTCATTCTGAAGTAACTGTCCAATTCCCTCTTAAAATTATGAAATCAGTTTCACCAGCTTTTCAGGAGTTGCATTCCAGATCCTGACAACTCTGAGCAAAAGAATTAGAGACAACATGTGGAAAACTTTTTTTTACATACCTCAGGTTTGTGGTTAGTGTGTGGTTGGGATTTGTTTAGGATCTAGATGTGAGGATCTAAGAGTGTGGTGAAAGCAGAATCAATCATGGCTTTCAAATGGGAATTAGATAAGGATCTGAAGGGAAAACAAATGTGGGGCTGTGGGGACTGGGACTAAATTACTCTTGTGGAGAGCCAGTACAGGCTCAATGGGCCAAATGGCCTCCTTCTGAACTGTAACCTTTTTATGTTTTGATGAGTAATGTGACAAGAGTTCTACCTCCTGTCCTACAGGCAAGAGGGCAAGGCAACAATTTCCCAATCAGATATGGATCTGATTTAAGATGGGTACACGGTGGAACAGTGGTTAGCACTGCTGCCTCTCAGCGCCAGAGACCCGGGTTCAATTCCTGCCTCGGGTGACTGTCGATGTGGAGTTTGTACATTCTCCCGTGTCTGTGTGGTTTCCTTTGGGTGCTCCAGTTTCCTCCCACAGTGTAAAGATGAGCGGGTTAGGTGGACTGCCCATGCTATTTTGCCCCTTAGTGTACATGAATGTGTAGGTTAGATGAATTAGCCGTGGTAACTGTGTGAGTTCAGATGCTCTTTCGGCTTATCGATGCAGACTCGATGGGCCGAATGGTCTCCTTCTGCACTGTAGAGATTCTATGGATCATTTAAGTCTTGAGTCTCAAATGTTATCCTTGAGTCCCAAATGCAATCCCCTTGTCTGCATGCCCTTGGTACATCTACACTTAATCAAGCACCCTTCATCCTTTTAATGTGACACGCCAGATCTTTAAGACATTCTACCTACCCCTGGGCAGGCATCTTCTCCTTGCTGCCCAACCAAGATGTAAAGAAGATCCTCCTTCTCCAGATGAAAGATGGCTGAAATGAAAATTCCATGTGCCCTCTTATTGCTGTTCCGAGCTCCTTTGCCACCAGCTGCTCCATAAGCAGACACCCTAAAGAAAAGGAACTGGTGAGGGAACTGCTAAAGTTAGAGCAGAGACTACACAGTGCGAGATCCAACTGAATTCAACCCCTTTGAATTGGCATTGGGACTAGACAGGGAATAAAAACACAGACTAATGAATGTTGAATTAACTGGAATCAGAGCCGGGACTAATCAGAGCGAAGGATTGACAGAAATCAGAACCAGTATGGATTAATGTAGGAAATTATTTTTTTTAAAACTTGTTTTTAAGAATTGGGCATCACTGGCAAGGTGGTTAATTAATTGTCCTAGAGTAGGTGGTGGTGAGACGCCTTATTGAAATGTAGCAGTCCATGTGATGTAAGTACACCCCCAGGATATTGACCCAGTAATAGTGAACGAATGGTGATATAGTTCCAAATCAGGATGGCATGTGACTTTGAGGGGAACATACAGATAATGAGTGATTCTATTTTAGATGCTGTCATTGACATGAACTTGAAATGAAATTATCCAGTCTCACAGCACCAGGTTAAAGTCCAACTGGTTTATTTGGAATCACGAGCTTTCGGAGCGCTGCTCCTTCATGAAGCAGCAGCACTCCTAAAACTCACGATATCAAATAAACCTGTTGGATTTTAACCTGGTGTTGTGAGACTTCTTACTGTCCCCACCCCAGTCCAACGCCGGCATCTCCACATGGGATTATCCAGACCTGCCACTGGCGGGCATCGTCATGGGTGAGATGGGAACATTTGGAGAGAAGGTAAACGTCAACAGGGAAGATCTTCCGGCTCTTCACGCCAGTGGGATCTTCAGGTCCCACCAATGGTGCACCCTCTCTGCGGGTTTCCCGCTGATTTGTGGTGGATCAATGGAAAATCCCATTGATAGCGGCAGGACTGGAAGATCCAGCCACCGGTAAATTCTGCTCCTATGTTTTATGGTCTTTATGGTCTTTATGTGCACAAAATTGGTCGTAAAAACTTGCCCAATAAATGGATCTGCAACTCTCCCATTTTCACACTAGCTGGACACTTCGAATTTTTCCCGTAAAATTCCGGCCCTGATCTACTGAAAACAAATCTTGGACAAAGAGAGTTTGTGGTTAACTTGTCAACAAGAATACTTTGGTTTGCTTTTGAGCATTGGGACATAGCAGATGTGGTGTACCTCCTTTAAACGGAAATTGAGCCAATTCGGTTGATTCTTTTAAAGTAGCACATAGTTGTGGTAACAAGGGTTAGTGAGAGCCTGATTAGAACAAAACCTTCTAACGGGTTTGCGAGAAACTGCACTTATCCTGTGCCATTGGCAATGGCTCCCTGTACCTGAGTGTCTCAGAGTTGACTGCAGTCAAAAGATAAGCTTGCTTGGGTCCACTAAGGCTTGTGGTCACCAATTTGGACGGTTCCCTGTCTCTTGCCCCAAACCAGTAAAAACTGTTACCGGTTCAGGATGCTCTGGCTTTAAATAGGAATCAGAGAGTTCCACTTACACATATTTGCTCGTGGCTGGAACCTGCCAAGTCTGGATGCCCCTGAGAGGTCCCTCTGATTGTAGACCCACTGAGACGTGTGTGTGCCGGTAGGCATTGTCACACTGGGCTTGAGTTGGACCACTGGGGCCACTAGCTCCACAGGATGTAAACCACCAAAACACATCAGAATAGTCTGCAACAAAAATAAATATGTTGTTTTACAAGGCGTAATGTTAGGCAACCATCTCTGATTGAGTGCGTTCTTGGCTAACTTGGTGTACAAAACCGAGATACTTTGCATAACGAAACATGAGGGGAGAAATTAACTACCTCTCAATAACACTGCTCCTGACTCTTCCTCAGTCTTCTCCTGACTGGCCCAGGGAGAAACCTCTCTGGTTATCATTGTCTCAGTGTACCGAACGTTCAGCGGCTCTTAACAAATCCACGTCCCACACATCATGACACAATTTCAAAATGTGCCAGTTCATTACTCAACCAGAGAGTATCGTGGTTTCAGTCAGTTTAATGTCACAAAGATCATTATTCATGGGCAGTTCTTCAGCTAGACTAGAAGGTAATAATTTCTTGTAGACTTTATGCAACTGCTTGTTCATTGGCTGGCTCCTGTGCCCAGAGTTATAATGTGTTGCTCTTTTATGAGTATGGGAAAGGCAATCAAGTGCTGGTAAGGCACGAATTTTGCATAAGATTTCAATTGTGATATCAGCTCCAGATGTGAATCTTTATATATAAAGGCGTGTGAATGCTGGAATCTTCACCCATTCCTTTGTTGCCTCTAAACTCGATTTTTACAATATCCTCCGGGCCAAACACATACCTAGCATTCTACATCAACTTGAGATCATCCAAAACTCTGTTGCCATATCGTAATTTGCACCAAGTTCTGTTTTTCCATCATCACTGTGCTTGCTGACATGCATTGGCCTTCAGTCCAGCATTGCCTCAATATTAAAATTCTTTCCATGGCCTCACCCTCCCCCCTACAACCTTCCGAAGTCTTGCATGGCTCCAATTGTCAGCTTGTGCATCTCCAATTTTCATCACTCCACCATTAGTCGCCATACCTTCAACTGCCTCGGTCCTAAGTTCTGAGATTCCCTCCCTATACTCCTCTGCCTTCTCTTTAGTCCTTTAAGACGCTCATTAAAACCTACCGATTTAACCAAGATTTTCGTTATCTGTCCTAATATCTCTTATTTGTTTGGTAAGGTTTTTGTGACCCACCATGTTAAATGTGCTATATAAACGGGGGCAGTTGTTAATGCTTACCTGCAGTATAGGCAAAGGAGATGATGCACTGTAGCACTAACACTGGCAGAAGGGTGAGGAGCTTACTGATGTGTCATAAAGCCACACAGCATAAAAGGAGGTAACTTTGCCCCTCATGCCTGTGACAGAGCTACTGATCTGCTCTTTCTCCAGACTCATGCAAATTTTCCCCTTTCAAGTTCCTTTTGAGGTGGGAAGGCCCCACTATAAAATTGGGCATAATGGCAATTTACAAATAACTATAGTGATTTAACCTATAGTGTAGGCAGCATTGTGGCATTATGGTTAGCACTGCTGCCTCACAGCGCCAGGGACCCAGGTTTGATTCCCAGCTTGAGTCACTGTCTGTGTGGAGTTTGCATGTTCTCCCCGCGTCTGCGTGGGTTTCCTCCGGGTGCTCCGGTTTCCTTCCACAGTCTGAAAGACGTGGTGGTTAGGTGCATTGGACATACTAAATTCTCCCTCAGTGTACCCGAACAGGCGCCAGAGTGTAGCGACGAGTGGATTTTCGCTGTAACTTCATTGCATGGTTAATGTAAGCCTACCTATGACACTAATAAATAAACTTTAACTTTAAAATGGGAACTGGATTACACCAATGCTGCAGTTAACCCCACTGCACCTGGAAACTACACTTGGCCTTGACGCAAAGTCCCAAAAGGATAGCTTAAATATCTTGGGATGGAATTTAGACTCTATCCTGTGCCCTTCATCACAATAATGTTTCATGTTGGCAGCTGCACAGATAACAATGGGGCAAAGACAAGACAGCATGGGAGGCCAGGTGAACAATGGACCAAAGGTCAAACTTTTCAACTAATGAGAATTAGAAGTAAACATAGAAAGACTGAGGGGGATGATTTTGAGTCGCTGAGTTCCACATCAAGTCAGGTACAATGGAAAAGAAAAAAGATAGAAAGTACAGAAAAATATAAATTTAAAATTTGAGTTTCTTTCAAATCTCCTAAAGCAATTCACCTGAAGGAATGAGATTCAATATTTTTAATTATTTACTTTCTGAACTAGAGAGGTTAACTGGTTGTTATTAACTGTATTATGTTATGAAAATGGTACTTAAGCTTCTAAGTACCATTCTGAACTTTCTGGGCTGAGTGTAATGGGTAATTGATGGGAAAATGTAGCAATTTCACAAAATTCACAGGCAAGTCAAAGCTAATGGCAGAGTGGTGCATATTGGGGCCAGTAACTTATGATAATTCGCAATTCATGGTATAGCTCTTCATTACCACGAGTTGCAACTGATTTTCACATTAATAACAGTGTGGTGTTCAGACACTGTTACTTCTTCATTACAGTCTGGACCCTTATGTCTCCCACACTTCCTGTTGACTATCATATTATATATATGGGTGGCCACAGTGGCATAATGGTTAGCACTGCTGCCTCACAGTGCCAGGGACCCAGGTTCGATTCCGGTTTTGGATGACTGTGTGTGTAGAGTTTGCACGTTCTCCCCATGTCTGCGTGGGTTTCCTCCGGGTGCTCCGGTTTCTCTCACACTCCAAAAGATGTGCAGGTTATATGGATTAGCCATGGTAAATGTGTGGGGTTATGGAGATAGGGTGGGGGAGAGGGCCTGGATAAGTTACTCTGTCAGAGAGTCGGTAGGCACTCGATGGGCCAAATGGCCTCTTCTGCACAGCAGGGGTTCTATGATATATTCCTCTATACATATTTATGATGGAAGCCTCCTGTGTAAAGTTGTCACACTTTTTTTCTTCATCCTAACACCAGCAGAAAATGGACCAAATACATTATCTTATAATGTACAACACCTTTAACATTGTAAAACATCCCAAATGCTTCGCAGGAGCGTAATCAGACAAAGATTTTCACGCTGAGTCAAAGAAATAGACATTAGAACAGATCAAAGAATTGGAGGAGGCAGAGGGAGACAGGCATCGTGGTTCAGGGAGGAAATTCCAGAGTTTTGGGACATGATATCTGAAGACACGGCCACCCATCACGGGGCAATGGGAAGTGAAGGGTCTGCATGAGGCCAGAATTAGAGGAACAGAGGGATATCGGAGGTATGTAGGGCTGGATGAGGTTACAGAGAGAGGGAAGAGCGAGGTCATTGAGGAATTTGAAAGCAAGAATGAGAATTTTAAATTTGGGTCATTGGTGAATGTGAATCAATGTATCTCCACAAGTCCAGGGATGATAGGTGGACAGGACTTGATGGGAATTAGGAAATGGCCTGTAGGGTTTTGGATGAGCTCAATATTGAACCTAATACAGCAGAGAAAATGGTAATATAATGCCATAGAGGTCTGCTACATTCTCTACCATTATCATAGGATCCTACAGCGCAGAAGGAGGCCACATTAAGTCTGCACCGACCACAATCCCACCCAGCCCCTATCCCCATAACCCCACGTATTTACCCTGCTAGTCCCATTGACACTAAGGGACAATTTAGCAGGGCCAATCCACCTAACCTGCACATCTTTGGAGTGTGGGAAGAAACCGGAACACCCGGAGAAAATCCGCATGGTGGCCCAAGCCGGGAATCGAACCTGGGTCCCTGGTGCTGTGAGGCAGCAGTGCTAACCACTGTGCCACCATGCCACCCAATGAGAATTAGAAGTAAACATAGAAGGACTGTATCATATTAAATGCATTACAAGTAAATCAGTTATGAAAAATGTCTTTCAATACTTTTACCTGAGGGGGCAACCTCTGGTGCAGGGAAGAGAAATGGCAACTCCTCAGCTTGGTGCAATGAGTCATCTTCCATTGTCGCTGCTTCAGTCTCTGGGTAGGCAATGAAAGTGGGTGAGTACAGAATAATCAGCAGAACAATGGACCCGCAGTGGTACCAATACATGGCTGCCCCATGTGGGGTTGATGATTGGAAACTAATAGGCTGAGACCTCCCCATACCATAGGAGCAGCAAAGCGACATGAGGATAAACCTTATATCAAACAGCAAATGGTTACAACCTGGAATGCAATGCCCGAGAGTTTGGTGGAGGCACATTCAATTGAAGCTTTCAACCGTGAACTGGATAAACACCTGAAGAGAAAAATTCACAGAGCTATGGGGAAAGGAAGGAATTCTCCAATGTCCCAACCCAGTGAGTCCAATGGCGGGGGAGGGAGAATTTGGCAGGAGGCCCAAAAATTTGTTTTATGCTGGCGCGAATTTCTCATGGGATCTTCAACCGTTGTTTGCCATGGCAGATCTGAAACCCATCGGAGACTGGCATGAAACTAATTTGCATCCTGCCAATGGGATGGCATCCAGCTAAAGGGTGGCACAGTGATTAGCACTGCTGCTTCACAGCGCCAGGGATCTGCGTTCGATTCCCGGCTTGGGTCACTGTCTGTGTGGAGTCTGCACGTTCTCCCCGTGTCTGCGTGGGTTTCCTCCGGGTGCTCCAGTTTTCTCCCACAGTGTGAAAGACAGGCTGGTTAGGTGCATTGGCCATGCTAAATTCTCCCTCAGTGTACCCGAACAGGCACCAGAGTGTGGCAACTAGGGGATTTTCACAGTAACTTCATTGCAGTGTTAACGTAAGCCTACTTGTGACACTAATAAATAAATAAAAGCCCAACTAGTATCTTCTGCACATGCTCAATTCTCCGCAACACCAGCAGGGAAACATGGAGTGGGACAACTGAATTGCTGTTGCAGAGAGCCAGCATGGAGCTGATTAGCCAAATGGCCTCATTCTATGCTGCAACTATTCAATGGTTCTATGATTCATTAATACAGAGTACGTGGGATGGATCACACTTTTTGAGCTAGAATCTATGTGTTAATAATTGTGCGTGGATTGGTTTCGTTGCTAGTATCAGGATCTATTTGTTAATGCACTAGATGGGTGTCACTATTTTGAATTAAATCCATTTATTAAGGAATGTGTTGGATGGTCAGAATGTTAGTAATGGTATTTATTTATTAATGTAGGTTTGCGATGGCTGCCCTCCTAATAGTAATGGAGTCTCCTTATTATTACATTGATGCAGAGAGTGAATTTGAGACCACTGCTGCTTAACGTCTACTCTCAGAGCTGTCTTACTGATTAATTTACTGTAATGTACCAATTGCTTCAATGAAGTCATTAAGAGTTTCACAAAAGCTCCTTCAATATTCCCGTTGGCACATGTTGGAATAAATAATTAGCAGAGTCATGTTATGTTAAAGGAACTTTCCGTGGGAAGCTTTGAAAAGCCTTATTCATGAGTATTTTCTGAAGACACAGCAAAGGCCTGCTGGTGAGTCCATTATAACTACATGTTGCGTACTGTTGCTGCAGGTTTTACTATTCCATTGGTTGAAGATGTGGGAACCACTTGCACTGTGATCACTGGAGCTCTATAGGAGTTTGAAATATAATGGAACAAGGCGCTTACAGTAAGCATTAATCCTGAGACCCTGCCTTTGTCCTGTTACATAGCTTTCCAGCAATATATTATTCTCTTGGTGCATTGCGCGGTTACAATTTAGAAGTCCAACCTGCTTCCACCCCAAAACAATAAGTTATTCTCTCTAAAGATAGTATTCAGCCCCTTGTTGTGATATCAAAACATCCTGCCAAAATTGTAAATCCCCATTCCTGCAATATTTCTGCTGTTGGAATTTCCCAATTTATTTGACAGAGTGGCGCACCAGGCGGGAAAAACAATGTTAAAGTCATTGGCCCCAAAGGGTGGCTTTCTCCGCCATACCGTTCAGCTCGTAGCCAAATAAAATGAATGGGTAGGTCCCACAAAGTAACGCTGTGAGGGTGGCCTCTCATTGAACTTGCCTACCAGTAACTTAATCTGTTAAAGATCGGAGCCTTTCTAAAGGGCACCCTGACACAAAAAATTAAAAATAGAACACTCCCCCCTACCCGGTGGTACTGCCCTGGCAGGGCCTGGGCATCTGGGCATGATCCTCTCTTCCCCCCCCATCACCCCCACATGAGTGATGCACTCACCTGAACTCCTCTGACGGATTCTGCTTACCAGGTGCACACCATGGCAGACCTGTCATGATTCACATTATGCCCCCACACCGATATGAGTGGATTATGTAACAGGGGAGGGGTGAATAATCAGGCATCGAGGGTACTAATGGGGATCCCGTTGCGTCATAAGTGGGAGGGAGGGCGGGAAAAATCGCAAGAGGAAATCCCACCAACGTAAACTGCATTTTGGTCCTCACACTGGACTTTTCACACCCGCCTCTGATTCTGTCCACAAAATGAGAGTGGAAAATCCCCCCCCCCCTCCACCCCGCCACCCCACCCCCAAACCCCCCCCCCCCCCCCCCCAAACACCAATAGGTAGAGTGCGAGAGGAAAGGATGAGAAATATGCAGGCAGGGAAAAAAATGGCATCAAGATAAAGAGCAAGATAGAGAGAAACAGGGAGAAAAAAGAGAGACGCCCAGAAGAGAGCAGAGAGATGGGAGAGTGTAGTAAGACAGAGAGAACAGAACAGGCAGAAAGAGAGCAAGAGGCAGAGATATAAAGACAGCGACCGAAAGACAGAAAGAGAGAGAAAAAGCAACATAGAGAGAGAGGAACACACAAAAGGGACAGAAATAAAAACAGATAGTAAGAGACAAAGTAGAGGTAAAGATGGACATCAATATAAATAGAGAGGTGAAGAGTCAGGCAGAACTCAGGTCTGAGGTTTTGTTGCTGGTTGACATGCTGATATTAGTTGGTTAGCTCAGTTGGCTGGGTGGCTGGTTAGTGAAGCAGAGCGACACCAACAGTGCGGGTTCCTAAAGAGCCCACACGTAGCCCATCGACTTGCCTGCTCCCCCTCTTATCCTCGTTGGTTCTGTCATCACTTACCATCAGCAGCAATCCCTCGTGGGAGACCTGTGTCCAGCTGGTTCAATGCGTGAAGGTGCATCTGCTGGGTAGCTACAGATTCCTCAGTGCTTCCGAAACTCGACACTATAAGGGAAGAGGACAACTGCATGAGAGACTCTGGTCCTAATGAATCATAGAATGATATGGCACTCCAACTGAACTGGTTTAGGCTTTCAGTGATAACAGACATTCAAGGACAAATAGAAGGGTGGGAACGATGTTGAAATGGTGCGCATTCAATTCGAGATTCGGGACAGTAATCCAAGCCTAGTTGCAAAGAACCTGTCACTGGGATTGGAAAATAGAACTTGTCACATTATTGCTGTCTTGACAAACTTGAGATGTACTGTATTTGCTTCTCTCATTCTACCTGACCAATTCTTAATGCCCTTCTCAAGTTGGATGCCTAAATTACCAGCGTTCTCCCTCCCTCCCTCTTCCTGTCTGAATCCCAATATTCTGATCCCTCTTCCCACCTAAATCCCAATTAACTACCTCCCTCTTCCTGTCTGAATCCCAATGTTCTGTCTCCTTCTTCCCACCTGAATCCCAATGTTCTGATCCCTCTTCCCACCTGAATCCCAATGTTCTAATCCCTCTTCCCACCTGAATCCCAATTAACTACCTCCCTCTTCCTGTCTGAATCCCAATGATCTGTCTCCCTCTTCCCACCTGAATCCCAATGTTCTGATCCCTCTTCCCACCTGAATCCCAATTAACTACCTTCCTCTTCCTGCCTGAATCCCAGTGTTCTTCTCTCTCTTCCCACCGGAATCCCAATGTTCTGATCCCTCTTCCCACCTGAATCCCAATTAACATTGAGCATTGAGTTTAAAAATTGGCAAGTCATGTTGCAGCTTTATAGAACTTTAGTTAGGCCGCACTTGGAATATAGTGTTCAATTCTGGTCGCCACACTACCAGAAGGATATGGAGGCTTTGGAGAGGGTACAGAAAAGATTTACCAGGATGTTGCCTGGTACGGAGGGAATTAGCTATGAGGAGAGGTTGGAGAAACTTGGTTTATTCTCACTGGAACGACGGAGGTTGAGGGGCGACCTGATAGAAGTCTACAAGATTATGAGAGGCATGGACAGAGTGGATAGTCAGAAGCTTTTTCCCAGGGTGGAAGAGTCAATTACTAGGGGGCAAAGGTTTAAGGTGCGAGGGACAAGATTTGAAGGAGATGTACGAGGCAGGTCTTTTACACAGAGAGTAGTGGGTGCCTGGAACTCATTGTCGGGGGAGGTAGTGGAAGTGATACGATAGTGAGTTTTAAGGGGCGTCTTGACAAATACATGAATAGGATGGGAATAGAAGGATATGGTCCCCGGAAGAGTAGGGGGTTTTAGTTCAGTCGGGCGGCATGTTCGGTGCAGGCTTGGAGGGCTGAAGGGCCTGTTCCTGTGCTGTAATTTTCTTTGTTCTTTGTTCTTTGTTCTAACTACCTCCCTCTTCCTGCCTGAATCCCAATGTTTTGTCTCCCTCTACCCACCTGAATCCCAATGTTCTGATCCCTCTTCTTGACTGCATCCCAGTGTTCTGTCTCTCTCTTCTGCTAATTTTAATCTTCCACAGAGTCAGCCATGGCTCAGTGGTAGCATTCTCCCCTCTGAGTTACTGGGTTCAAGATCCACGCTCGATACTGGAGTACGTAATCCAGAGCGACAACTCAGTGCATTAGTGAGAGAGTACTGCACTGTCAGAGGTGCCTTCTTTTATGTGGGATGTTAAACTGAAGTCCTATCTGCTCTCCCAGGATGTAAAAGATCCTGTGGGACAGTTTCAAACCAAGATAAGTCCTCCCTGGGTTGCCTGTCGACCTTTTGAACCGATTGTCTAGTTGTTATCACACTGTTGTGAAAACATTGGCTGTCACATTCCAAATGACTACATTTCAGAAGCACTAAATTAATGGTAAAGTGATTTTGAATGTCCTGAGATTGTGAAGACCTTACATCTCTGATTCCCCACTAAACAGCAACAACATTCATTTATATTGTGCCTTTGATATGGAAAATCTTTCCCATTTTACCGGAGCACTGAGTCTCAGAAGGAGTTATTAAGACAACTAACCAAAAGCATGGTCCTGGATGTTGGTTGAAAGGAAGGGCGAGAGAGGTCTAGTGAGGGAATCCCAGAGCTGAGAACCATTGCTGCCAACAGCAGAGCGACGAATATTATTAGGGAAATTTCACGTTTACCAAGGTGATTTCCATATGGGATGCCGGAAACATCTCAAAATTCTGACAGTCCTGTATCCTCTTCCACTTTCAATGTAACTACAATACTTCTTATCATGTACCAGAGGCCTTGGAAAAAGAAAGCCTGTTGGAGGTGTATACACTTCGCAATATCCAGAACAATATATTCAATGACATCAAGGCAGCAGGACATTGAATAGCAAAGTTCATATATATCATCATATATATCCACCTTGCAGTCAATAACCAAAATTGCCCATTCTTGATCACGGCTGGGATGTTCTAGTGCAGCTGAAAGTGAATTCTCACTCGCAACGGGTCCCACCATAGACGAGACCGGAGAATCCCACCCATTGTGTGAGTTTGCCTGGGTGGTAGAATCCTTTTAGGCATCAAACAAAAACCACAAAGTTCGGCAGAAGACAGAGTGCTCACAGATTCTCTGCGTGTTGGGGGGTTTGTGAAGTAACTGATGCTCCATCTTTAATTAGACCACCTTAAACCTTGGCTGCAGAAAAACAACTTCAATGTTCAGCTCAAGACCTCATCTTTATGGCTCCAGCTTTTCTTATTCAGAGGGGAAAGGCAATGTCGTCAGAGCGCGGCTTCATCAAACCTCTTCATTATGTTGGGAAGAGGCCTTGGTGAAAGCCCCTTCAACATATAATTGGCTCACAGTCGTCTCTCCAAGGGGTCTCCCGCCAGCTTTCCCATGGAATAGTTTCATACTCATAGTCCCACGTGACGCAGACAGAACCTTGGCCTGGGTAGAACTATTCAAGGAGCTAAAGGACTTTTACAACTCACTACTTGGGACACATAATTAACAGTCCACAGTAATAAGCGTCGCCCATTGAGCCAAAGGCTGGCTCAGCACCCCCTTCCCTCCACCGATGTAATTCCCGTAAGCTTCCTTCAGCATGGCAACGCGGGCAATGTCACTTTCTTTCCATGTTGTCACTATCTCCCCGAGCCTCAAACAAGGGCACCACACATTTATTCAGCCTGACTGCCAAGTTTGGGAGGGTGAGTTGGTAGTGGGGATGGGAGGGGGGAAGTGGGGAGATCAAACTTTACAGCTCATTGCTTTTGTTCAATGTCCATTATTAACTGGCACCCCCTCCCACACCCCTCCACACCCGCTCCCACCCCCCCCCACTGCCACCCCCCCTCCACCCCCACCACCACCCCCTCCACCCCCCCATCAACAACTCCTCATTTATTACATCTATTGAACCCTCATTTATTGGACATGCAAGTTCCAATTCGCGGCAGCAAATTCCTTCTCTGCTGAGGCCACATTTTACCCTTGGTGCTTTCAAAATTGATTAATGCGGACCCCGGTAATGGCACAATCAGTATTCGTAACAGGGAAGTCTTTTGTGATTGCCTATTGAGTCCACTCTGCATGCAGATGCATAAATCCTTAACAGAGCGAGAGAGAGAGAGAGTGAGAGGGAGAGAGAGAAAGAGAGTCAAGGTTGTTGGGGGGGGGGGGGGGGAGGTGGTGGGGGGTGGGGGTTAAGGGGTAAAGGAGAAAGAGCCTTTTGTTGAAGTTCCTTTTGACTAAATGACAGAATGATGAATCAACCTCATCGTATACAAGCAAAGAGCTGACATTAAGCCAGCCTCACTCGCCCATCTCTCAGTTCATTAAATCTATCATATTATTTCTGTTTCTCCGATCTTAAAATTAAATTTTAAGGGAGATGGAGACAGGGAGAATTCTTTTTTAAAAAAAGCATTGTGAGACTTTGACACATGTCATTGAATTAAAAAGGGGCAGAGATCTGCAAGGAAGCCTGACCCCGGCTCCGAGAGTTCCTAAGTAACGCAATTGGAAATGAAATGCAGCTGGATCAAGCCCAAGTCTTTGTGTGTAAGTTGATTCACGTTTTCTAAGAAATTGGATAATAATATTAAAACGAGACTACAGTTATCCTTCCCAAACAATGCAGACAGGAAGCTTGGGGCCTTTTGTATGTTATTCAAGAGTCCAAGGTTTTCTTTTGCGCCTTAAGGAAAAAAGCATCACAACAATGCTTTCCTGTTCATTTCCATTTTCTTCATGCCACCGCCAGCCCAGGCGTTTGTACAAGAAACCAATCGGCATCAGTCAAAATCATGGTGACTACGTTTGGTTTCCCGACACTGTGCAAATGATCTGCCTGGAGACTTTTGTTTCAATTCCCGCAAAGTTCCTCCAGCAGTCGGACAGAAAAGGAAGACTCGCATTCACATGGCACCCTTCTTTCCAGCTCGGGTTCGAGGTTTCATCTCCCACCTCCAAAAGCCTTGCTTGGTCAAAAGGCCTTTTGCCATCGCAGGATGTCCCAATGCACTTCACAGATAGTGAAATACCTTTGAAGTGTGGTCACTGTTGTAAAGTAGGAAATACAGCAGCCACTTTGCACACAGCCAGCTTCAGAAGCTGCAATGACTAGTTCGCCTGTTTTAGTAATGTTAGTCAGGGAATAAATATCAGCCAGGACACTGGTGAGAACACCTTCCTCTTCAAAATAGTATTTTTACATCCACTTGGAAGGATGGCAAAACCTTACTCCAATATCCCACCTGAAAGTACAACGTTCCCTTGGTACTAGACAGGGATGTCAGCCTGGATTAGGTGCAGAGGTGAGGATGCTACCCATGAACTCATAGCTGAGACCTGACTGGGAAAGGACACTGTGTAACATGGAGCTATTATGCAATGAACAAGGTTTCAATTTGCCATATGTATGTTAAACCAGTTGTGTGAATTGATGTCCCCTTCCATTGCAAATAAATGTTGGGTAGTTTTGGCAGTGCCAGTTCATCACTTGGGTAGCAAACTGAAAATCGACCTCCTGGCGTTGTGCTGAGTCATGCATCTCCCAGTTTTGATGCTTCATCTTTTCAGGATGTGGGTGTCACTGGCTGGGCCAGCATTTATTGCCCATCCTTGACTGCTCTCCATTTTAGAGTGGCATTTAGTGGTTAGCACTGCTGCCTCACAGCGCCAGGGACCCAGTTCAATTCCAGCCTCGGTTCACTGTCTGTGTGGAGTTTGCACATTCTCCCCGTGTCTGCGTGGGTTTCCTCCGGTGCTCCGGTTTCCTCCCACAGTCCAAAGATGTGCGGGTTAGGTTGATTGGACATGCTAAATTAACCCTAGTGTTGGGGGATTAGCACAGTAAATGAGGGTTGTGGGAATGGGGCCTGGGTGGGATTGTGGTCAGTACAGACTTGATGGGCCGAATGGCCTCTTTCTGCACTGTGGGGATTCTATGATTTAAGAGTCAACCACATTGCTGTGGATCTGGAGTCACATGTAAGCCAGGCCAGGTAAAGATAGTAGATTTCATTCCCTAAAGGACATTGTGCACCAGATGGGTATTTACGATAATCAACAATGGTTTCATGGTCATCATTAGACTTTTAGTTCCAGATATTTTACTGAATTCAAATTTCACCACCTGCCTTGGTGGGATTTAAACCCGAGTCTCCAGCACATTAACATGGGTCTCTGGATTGCTACTCTAGTGATAACGCCACTGCCTCTCACAGTTTTATTGTGACGATGATACTAAACTTGCTCATCCCCAAGATTCTTGCTTTCACTACTGGGCTCTACCTTGTACTGTCTCCAAGCTAAGAGCTGGAATTATTGTCCCAAAACTGTTCTCTCACTCTTTCTTTACAATACTTCTTCAAAACTACTACTTTGCAAAGTTTTTTTTTGTCTCCCTCCAGATATTGGCTTGGAGTCAAATTTGGTTTGATAATGACGCCTGTGAAATCTTTTGGGATGTTTTACCACAGCAAAAGGCTAGTGGGGGCATGATGGTGTAGTGGTAATATCAGTGGACTAATAAGGCCCAGGCTAATCCTCTTAGGACATGAGTTCAAATCCAATGTTAACCACAGGTAGAATTTCAATTTAACCAGTAAATTTGGAATATAAAACTGGTCCCACTGCAGCTGACATGAAATCCTCATTGATTTTTTTTGTGTTGTGAAAATCCATCTGGTTCACTAATGGCCCTTTGGGGAAGGAAATCTGCTGTCCTTACCCAGTCTGGCCTATATGCAATTCCGGATCCACAACTATGGGTGGAATCTTTCGGCGGTTCACGCTGGCAGGATTTTCTGGTCCTCCTGCAATGAATGGAGATTTGGCTGAGTGCCAAATTCTCCATCCTCGCCTGCAGTGGCAGCGTGGCGTGAATGGCCGGTAAGATCGTGCCCAATGTAGTTGATTCTTAACTGCCCTCTGAAGTGGCCGAGCAAGTCACTCAGTTCAAGGGCAATTGGGGATGGCAACAAATGCTGGCCCAGCCAGTGATGCCCAGATGCCATGAAAGAATAAAGAAAAACATTATATAAATGCAAGTGGCTGTTGTTGGTCCTAGTTGTGGAAGATGATTTGAGTGGAAGTTAAAGAGGATAAATAAATAAACTGCAGTTCAGCTTCCTGCTGCTCAGTGCTATCTAGTGATGTTTACGAGAAGTGTGCATCATGGAGAGCAGGGTCCAGCTTGCAAATGTTGCCCCATGTGGTTGAATAGCCTGTGAACACTTACCATCCTGATTCACAAATGGAGAACAGTTGCTTCAGCTAGGTATGGGAGAACAGCCTGAACCAGTCTAACTGTGCCATAGAATCCCCACAGTGCAGAAGGAGGCCAATCGGCCCATCGAGTCTGCACTGACTCTCCGAAAGAGCACCTTACCCAGGCCCACCCCCCCTTGCCCTAACCCCGTAACCCCACACATTTACCAACACATAGCCAACCCACCTAACCTACACATCTTTGGACACTAAGGAACAATTCAGCATGACCAATCCACCTAACCCGCACATAGAAACATAGAACAGTACAGCACAGTACAGGCCCTTCGGCCCTCGATGTCGTGCCGAGCTTTGACCAAAACCAAGATCAAGCTATCCCACTCCCTATCATTCTGGTGTGCTCCATGTGCCTATCTTTCAAGGGGCACCATCATGAGGAGAAGGTTGGAGGGAACTAAAAAAGATTGGGTGTAAATTTGGGACAAGTTCTCTAAGTCAAAAACGTGGTAATGACCAATGAACCTTCAGTACAACAAATATGGCATACTTTGACAAAGCTTTGACAAAGGGTCGTCTGGACTCGAAACATCAGCTCTTTTCTCTCCCTACAGATGCTGCCAGACCTGCTGAGATTTTCCAGCATTTTCTCTTTTGGTTTCAGATTCCAGCATCCGCAGTAATTTTCTTTTATCCAAGCTAATTCAGGGATTTTAGTTGTGGAGGAATCGGGGTCCCTAGCGGGGGTGGGTGGTGAGGGAATGGGTTTGAGAGGCACAAAGGGGGTGCACTGTCTTGTTGGGGTACCCCCTCAAAGGTGGTACCCCTCCTTCTTTTTCACCTTTTAACTTGAGTTGGCAATATAGCAAGTTGGCCACTCACCTTCAGGCTTCCCCTCTCCATTGCATTCTGGTGGTAGATGTGATAGGAGGCCCCATAAAGGGGATTTTCCCAACATCAGGACCTCAATAGGCTTAAGGGCAGGCAGGCTGCTAATACCTTACTTGCCCTCCATAACATGGGAGACAGCTTGGGGATGAGTGGGAAAGTGGCGGGTGATCCCCATTTTATTTTACGTGCCTTGAGTGTTGTCTCACTGAACATAATCCAGCTTGAAGGTCAGCGAGAAAGTGAAACATCGTCAGGATGAAGAATTTCTCCCAGAGAATTGCAGCAAACTCGGTATAATTGTGCACCAAACTCCACAATCCCTTTCACTTGACAATATCCTGTTAACTGATTGGCTGAACTGTTTTCACCTTTTCGTTTCCGCTTTAGACTAACAATATTAACAATAAACAGCCCAGGACCAAAATACTGTGGATGTGGGAAATCTAGAGTAAGGACGGAAAATGCTGGAAATACTCAATAAATCTAACGGCATCTGCGGAGGGAGGAACAGAGTTAACGCTACAGGCCTGTTGACTTTTCGTCAGAATTGAGAAAAGTTAGGAATGTTTGAAACAAGTAAAAGAGGTGAGGGTTGAAAAGAACAGAATGCAGTACGGCAACAAGCAAGGAGAGATTAAATGATAAAAGCAGGGGCTTTCCGCTCGAGTTTGCCGTGAGCTCATACGGCCACGTGGGCGCAAAATCCAGCAAGAGTCAGAAAATGAGAATCTCGCCAGCGAGATGTTGTTTTCAGATTTCCCTGCCGCCTCTCTGCCAGTGAGATTCCCACCCATAAAGATCAGGAACCTCATTTAAATAACTTAGAATGTTATCAAAGGGCTTCCCCACCATATGCTCCCCTCACATTGGGATCTCCCCCACACCACCCCCACCCTCCCCACAGACGTGACAGCACATTAGCGAGATTCCCAACTAATTTTTAAACCAGGTGAAGGGAACCCACCAGGGGCACACAGTTAAGTATAGCCCCCTGGGGGTAGAGGGATATGCCCAGGCTGTGCCCTGGCACTGATCCTTGGCAGTGCCTAAGTGCCTGGGATAGCACTGGGGGATGGCCTTCTGGGAAATTCTAGGGGTGGGGGTGATGGTTACCCTTATCCTTGTTGGAGGCGGGGGCGGTGGTGATGTCCGCGCCAGGAGAGGTTGGGGGTGGGGGTTCTTCTCGTGTGTGGTGGGAGTGGGGTGGGGGGAGGGGCAGGGAGGGTTCCTGATCAGGGTGCCCTTTCCCGACATACACAGCTTTTCCCAGCCCCGTCCTGCCAGCGTGATGGCGTGGGGCCGGCCTTCATTTTTTTTTTTGCACAGCTTACTCCGCAATGTGGTGAGAAAAGCTGGCCATGCTGCTGGCGAGCTGCGCTGGCTTTCCAGCACCCAGCCGGCACTCAGCTCAATAAAGTTAAAATTCCATCCCAAAGTTTATAGCTGCAAGACCAAAGCCTCCCCACCACACCTCTCCCCTCCACCCCTCCACCCCTCCCCCCCCAACATCCCCCCCCCCCCCCCCCCCCCCCCCCCCCACCCTCCTTCCAGGAAAGCCTGCTGGAGGCAGCATGCATCAGGAAGCCATCATGACCCGCCTTTTCCATTTTCCCAGTATCTCCCCCACCCCTTATCTCCACGGAGCAGGGGAAATCCAGCCCCGGGGGAAGAGAAGGTCATGGGGCGATGATGGGGAAACAGGACTGAATGCAGATTAGGTTATAGGCTGCAGAGTGTTGGACGAGTTCATCTTTAATTTGCGCGGAGGCAAAATGGGGGGCAGCAAATGGATAAATGGACATAGGTCATGGTTAGTGCCTTTACATATGGGTAAGTGTGTGTGTCTGAGTGAGTTAGCTTGGGTAGAGAGTATTGGCAGGTATATGTGTATTTGTATAGAACGATTAGCAAAGGACACATGGGCGGAGGTGGGGGAAGGGGGGGGGCAAGCTGTTGCCTTGCAAGGTGTGTCACAGAGGGTGATGGGCTGAATCAGTTCAAAGTCCACCATAAGACTGATTAACCACTTTGTACCATTTTAATCTGTCAGTACTGGTTGAAGTGATCCAAGGAATGAACAATTTCCACTAACCATTGCAAGCATTTGAACAAATTGGAAATTAAAATCATTTGACCTCTGCTTAAAAACAGGCTTTCCAGTTAGAGTCTCTTGACTTCAAACGTCAGCAGATTGCTATCAGCTTGCATCTGGACGTACTGTAATTAATCTAGTGGTTATTGGAATGAATTAGCAACACAAGGATCATGAATTCAGCGAGAGGAACTCAAACCATTCCGATGTGACTATCGCTGAAACACCCACCATTTCCATCCCAGAGGTTAGCATTGACCAGAGATTTAACTGAACAGGCCAAATAAATACTATGTCTCCAGGAACTGATTGAAGGCTGGGAATTCTGTGGCAAATAGCTCATTGCCCCACTTCCAAAGACTCTTCCACAACCATGGGGCAGCAAGTTTGCACAGTTGCACAGCACCAGGGACCCAGGTTCAATTCCCGACTTGGGTCACTGTGCGGAGTCTGCACATTCTCCCCCCATGAAGTTCCAACATCATTCAAAAGAAAAATCCAGAAAAAGAGGTCCATTTGATCAGCACCCATTCACTATCTTAAACTTTCACTCCCTCCACCACCGACCCACCTTGGTTGGTGTGTATCATGAACAAAATGTACTGCAGCAACTCACCAAGGCTCCTTTGATAGTGCCTCCCAAACCCATGATGCCCAGTGTATGGGAGGAAAGGAGCAACAGCGGCATGGGAATACTTGCACTGCCTGCAAGTTGGGCGGCACGGTAGCACAATGGGTAGCACTGCTGCTTCACAGCTCCAGGGACCTGCATTCGATTCCCGGCTTGGGTCACTGTGGAGTTTGCACATTCTCCTCGTGTCTGCGTGGGTTTCCTCCGCGTGCTCTGGTTTCCTCCCACAGTCCAAAGATGTGCGGGTTAGGTTGATTGGCCATGCTAAAATTGCCCCTTAGTGTCCTGAGATGTGTAGGTTAGAGGGATTAGTGGGTAAATATATAGGGATATGGGGATAGGGCCTGGGTGGGATTGTGGTCGATGCAGACTCGATGGGCCGAATGGCCTCTTTCTGTGCTGTAGGGTTTCTATGATTTCCTCTCTAAGTCACACACCATTGTCACTTGGAACTATTTTGCCATTCCTTCACTGTCACAGGGTCAAAATCCTGAAACTCTCTTCCTGACAGCACTCTGGGTTTGCCTACATCCAATAGCAGTTATCATGGCCAATCCATCTAACCAACACGTCTTTGGACTCTTAAGGGGCAAGTTAACATGGACAGTCCACCTAACCAACACATCTTTAGACACTAAGGGGTAATTTAGCATGGCCAATCCACCTAATTTGCACATTTTTGGATGTTAAAAGGCAATTTAGCATGGCCATTCCACCCAACCTGCACATCTTTAGACACTGAGTGGCAATTTAGCATGGCCAATCCACCTAATCTCCACATCTTTGGCCTATGGGAGGAAACCGGAGCACCCGGAGAAAATCCATGCAAACACAGGGAGAGCGTGTCTTTCAGGGAAAGGAACCTAGCACTCCTCCTACCTGACCTACATGTGACCCCATTTGACTTGCGAGACACTCCGTTATAACCATTACAATGTTAAAAAAAAGGAAACCAATTTTCACTAGGTCTCCAACTGTGTTCAATTAAGGGAACCGTATTTTAGGATGGATCTCAAGGTCATTGGAGATGGAAAGAAGGTTTACCAGACTGGTATTAAAGCATTGGGACTTCAGATCTGGGGTAGTTCTCCCTTAGAGCAGAGAGGTTTAAAGGTAGATTTAAGAAAGTCGTTGAAAAGTAGATTGGATTTTGCAGAGAAAATGAGGGGAAAGTGTTTTTTACTGACAGGATGGATGATAGCCAGGAATCAGTATGAGAACGAGATAAGGGACATAAGGAGAGCTTTTGTACAAAACGAGTTGGATCTGGAATCTTTATCACTTCAGACGGCCAGATAGAGAGAGGATTTCAAAACTTTGAAAAGCGCCATCGACAACCATAAGGAGATGATGACTGGCAAATTAGATAACTGAACATTACTGACTTGCCAACAGTCACAAGACACCCGCAGATGATTGTTCAGTTGGAAACAAACAAACATTTGAGCAAAAAAGAGGGGATGAAATGAGTTATTTACATGTGAATTAATAGCAGGAGTAGCCCCTTTGACCCCTCGAGCCTGCTCTGCCATTTACGAAGATCGTGCTGATCGAATTGTGCCCTCTACTTTCCTGCCCACACGCTATACCCATTGACTCCCTTGTCTGTCAAGAATCTATCTTTACAACTTGGTTTCGGAGACCAGTGGGAAACTTCACCAACCAGGAACATATACAGGTTTAGCACCATCCTAATACCTCCATTAGGTTTCAGTCTGTAACGCATTCCCGGGTACCCTTTACTCTATAGCTGCAATTCTCCAGCCATTCACGTAGAAACCTCCCGTCCGTTATTGCCCAGAGGGAGCCCAGCAGCAGAGGCCAGGAACCAAGACTTCTGCAATGTCCCAAATACATGAAGCTGTTTAATGATGAAGTCAGCGATAAATGCCTCAGGCACATCCCTGAGTGCTGCCAATGAACTACTGCCAGAGAGAATGGAGAATTGGGTGATCAGCGGTTGATGTGGTGTATATGGATTTCAGCAAAGCGTTTGATAAGTTTCCCCATGGTAAGCTTTTTCAGAAAATACGGACACATGGGATTTAGGGTGATTTAGTGGTTTGGATCAGGAATTGGCTAGTTGTAAGAAAACAGAGGGTGGTGGGTTGATGGGAAATATTCATCCTGGAGTTCAGTTACTAGTGGTGTACCGCAAGGGGCCACTGCTGTTTGTCATTTTTATTAATGACCTGGATGAGGGCGTGGAAGGATGGATTAGTAAATTTGCGGATGACACTAAAGTCGGTGGAGTTATAGACAGTGCGGAGGGAAGTGGCAGGGTACAGAGGGACATAGATAAGCTGCAGAGCTGGGCTGAGAGGTGGCAAATGGAGTTTAATGCGGAGAAGTGTGAGGTGATTCACTTTGGAAGGAGTAACAGGAATACAGAGTACTGGGCTAATGGTAAGATACTTGGTTGTGTGGATGAACAGAGGGATCTGGTTGTCCATGTGCATAGATCCCTGAAAGTTGGCACCCAGGTTGATAGGGTTGTTAAGAAGGCGTATGGTGTGTTAGCTTTTATTGGTAGAGGGATTGAGTTTCGGAGCCAGGAGGTCATGCTGCAACTGTACAAAACTCTGGTGCGGCCGCATTTGGAGTATTGCGTACAGTTCTGGTCGCCGTATTATAGGAAAGATGTGGAAGCGTTGGAAAGGGTGCAGAGGAGATTTACCAGGATGTTGCCTGGTATGGTGGGAAAATCGTATGAGGAAAGGCTGAGGGGCTTGAGGTTGTTTTCGTTAGAGAGAAGAAGGTTAAGAGGTGACTTAATAGAGGCATACAAGATGATCAGAGGATTAGATAGGGTGGATAGTGAGAGCCTTTTTCCTCGGATGGTGATGGCTAACACGAGGGGACATAGCTTTAAATTGAGGGGTGAGAGATATAGGACAGATGTTAGAGGTAGGTCCTTTACTCAGCGAGTAGTAAGGGCGTGGAATGCCCTGCCTGCAGCAGTAGTGGACTTGTCAACATTACAGCATTCAAATGGTCATTGGATAAACATATGGGTGATATTGGAATAGTGTAGATTAGAGGGGCTTTAGATTGGTTCCACTGGTCGGCGCAACATCGAGGGCCGAAGGGCCTGTACTGCGCTGTAATGTTCTATGTTCTAAATCTCCACCCATTGCAATGGAGAATCCTGGCTGCAGGCAAACTATCTGAATCCCTTGATTAGATTCCAGTCTGTAACTCACTCCTGGTTATCCATTATTCTATATATAAACCATATGAACCCCTCAATTAGATTCCAGTCTGTAACTCACTCCCGGGTATCCATTATTCTATATATAAACCATCTGAATCCCTCGGTTAGATTCCAGTCTGTAACTCACTCCCAGGTATCCATTAATCTATATATAAACCATATGAACCCCTCAATTAGATTCCAGTCTGTAACTCACTCCCGGGTATCCATTATTCTATATATAAACCATCTGAATCCCTCGGTTAGATTCCAGTCTGTAACTCACTCCCAGGTATCCATTAATCTATATATAAACCATCTGAACCCCTCGATTAGATTCCAGTCTGTACCTCGCTCCCCGGTATCCATTATTCCTTATGTAACTATGATGTTGTTGCCATTACAGAGACTTGGTTAAGGGAAGGACAGGATTGGCAGCTTAACATTTCAGGATACAATTGTTTCAGGCGGGATAGAGGGGGATGTAAAAGGGGTGGGGGAGTTGCACTACTGGTCAAGGAGAATATCACAGCTGTACTCCGGGAGGACACCTCGGAGGGCTCATACAGCGAGGCACTATGGGTAGAGCTCAGGAATAGGAAGGGTGTAGTCACAATGTTGGAGGTTTACTATAGGCCACCCAACTGCCAGCGGAAGATAGAAGAACAGATATGTAGGCAGATTTTGGCAAGGTGTAAAAGCAACAGGGTTGTTGTGGTGGGAGATTTTAACTTCCCCGACATTGACTGGGACTCACTTAGTGCGAGCGGCATGGATGGAGCTGAGTTTGTAAGGAGCATCCAGGAGGGCTTCTTGAAACAGTAGTCCAACTAGGGAAGTGGCCACACTGGACCTGGTATTGGGGAATGAGCCCAGCCAGGTGGTCGATGTTTCAGTAGGGGAGCAGTTCGGGAACAGTGACCACAATTCAGTACGCTTTAAGGTATTGGTAGATAAAATAAGTGTAGTCCTCAAGTTAACGTGCTAAATTGGGGGAAGACTAATTACAACAATATTAGGCAGGAACTGAAGAATGTAGATTGGGGGCAGATGTTTGAGGGCAAATCAACATCTGGCATGTGGGAGGCTTTCAAGTGTAAGTTGATTGGGATTCAGGACCGGCACATTCCTGTAAGGATGAAGGATAAGTATGGCAAGTTTTGGGAACCGTGGATAACGAGACATATTGTGAGCCTGGTCAAAGAGGAAAAGGAAGCATTTGTCAAAGCTAGGAGGCTGGGAACACACAAAGCAAGTGTGGAATACAAGGAAAGTAGAAAGAAACTTAAGCAAGGAGTAAGGAGGGCTAAAAGGGGTCACAAAAATGAATTGGCTAGCAGGATTAAGGAAAATCCCAAGGCTTTTTATACATATATAAAGAGCAAGAGGGTAACCAGGGAGAGGGTTGGCCAACTCAGGGACAAGGGAGGGAATCTATGCGTGGAGCCAGAGGAGATGGGCGAGATATTAAATGAGTATTTTGCGTCAGTTTTCACCAAAGAGAAGGACTTGGTGGATGATGAGTCTGGAAAAGGGTGTGTAGATAATTTGAGTCATGTTGAGATCAAAAAGGAGGAATATTGGGGTTCTTCAGAAATATTAAGGTAGACAAGTCCCCAGGACCTGATGGGATATACCCCAGAATACTGAGAGAGGCAAGGGAAAAAATTGCTGGGGCCTTGAGAGATATCTTTGTATCCTCACTGGCTACAGGGGAGGTCCCAGAGGATTGGAGAATAGCCAATGTTGTTCCTTTGTTTAAGAAGGGTAGCAAGAATAATCCAGGTAATTACAGGCCGGTGAGCCTTACATCAGTGGTAGGGAAATTATTGGAAAGGATTCTTCGAGACAGGATTTATTCCCACTTGGAAATAAATGGACACATTAGTGAGAGGCAACATGGTTTTGTGAAGGGGAGGTCGTGTCTAACTAACTTGATTGAGTTTTTCGAGGAAGTGACGAAGATGATTGATGAGGATAGGGCAGTGGATGTTGTCTACATGGACTTCAGTAAGGCCTTTGACAAGGTCCCTCATGGCAGACTGGTGCAGAAGGTAAAGTCTCATGGGATCAGGGGTGAGCTGGCAAGGTGGATACAAAACTGGCTCAGTCAAAGAAGACAGAGGGTAGCAGTGGAAGGGTGCATTTCTGAATGGAGGGCTGTGACAAGTGGCGTTCCTCAGGGATCAGTGCTGGGACCTTTGCTGTTTGTAATATATATAAATGATTTGGAGGAAAATGTAACTGGTTTGATTAGCAAGTTTGCAGACAACACAAAGGTTGGTGGATTTGCGGATAGCGATGAGGACCATCAAAGGATACAACAGGATGTAGATCAGTTGGAGACTTGGGCGGAGAGATGGCAGATGGAGTTTAATCCGGACAAATGTGAGGTAAAGTATTTTGGAAGGTCTAATACAAATAAGAAATATACAGTAAATGGCAGAACCCTTCAGAGTATTGGTAGGCAAAGGGATCTGGGTGTACAGGTGCGCAGGTCACTGAAAGTGGCAACACAGGTGGAGAAGGTAGTCAAGAAGGCATACGGCATGCTTGCCTTCATCGCCTGGGGCATTGAGTTTAAAAATTAGCAAGTCCTGTTGCAGCTTTATAGAACCTTAATTAGGCCGAACTTGGAATATAGTGTTCAATTCTGGTCGCCACACTACCAGAAAGGTGTGGAGGCTTTGGAGAGGGTACAGAAAAGATTTACCAGGATGTTGCCTGGTATGGAGGGTATTAGCTATGAGGAGAGGTTGGAGAAACTTGGTTTGTTCTCACTGGAACGACGGAGGTTGAGGGGTGACCTAATAGAAGTCTACAAGATTATGAGAGGCATGGACAGAGCAGATAGTCAGAAGCTTTTTCCCAGGGTGGAAAAGTCAATTACAAAGGGGCACTGGTTGAAGGTGCGAGGGGCAAAGTTTAAAGGAGAGGTACGAGGCAGATTTTTTACGCAGAAGGTGGTGGGTGCCTGGAACTCAATTCCGGGGGTGGTAGTGGAAGCGGATACGGTATTTACTTTTAAGCGGCGTCTGGACAAATACATGAATAGGATGGGAATAGAGGGATATGGTCCCCGGAGAGGTAGGGGCTTTTAGTTCAGACAGGCAGCATGGTCAGTGCAGACTTGGAGGGCCGAAGGGCCTGTTCCTGTGCTGTAACTTTCTTTGTTCGTTGTTCTTTGTATATATAAACTATCTGAATCCCTCGATTAGATTCCAGTCTGTAACTCACTCCCGGGTATCCATTATTCTATATATAAACCAGCTGAACCCCTCGATTAGATTCCAGTCTGTAACGCACTCCTTGGTATCCATTATTCTATATGTAAACCATCTGAACCCCTTGATCAGATTCCAGTCTGTAACTCACTCCCGGGTATCCATTATTCTATATATAAATCACCTGAACCCTCGATTAGATTCCAGTCTGTAACTCACTCCCGGGTATCCATTATTCTATATATAAACCATCTGAACCCCTCAATTAGATTCCAGTCTGTAACTCACTCCCGGGTATCCATTATTCTATATATAAACCATCTGAACCCCTCAATTAGATTCCAGACTGTAACTCTCTCCCGGGTATCCATTATTCTATATATAAACCATCTGAACCCCTCAATTAGATTCCAGTCTGTAACTCTCTCCCGGGTATCCATTATTCTATATATAAACCACCTGAACCCCTGACTAGATTCCAATTGGTAACTGACACATTGCCAGAATAAATATGCCTCGGAGGTTTAAGCTTCACTACTGCACGAGTCCAAAAATTGACATTCACTTCAATGTGATTCTAAGCAGTCAAAAACCACAGACCTGAAGAGTTAATTTGTTTTTCTCCCTCCACAGATGCTTCCTGACCTGCTGCATTTATCCAGCATCTTCTGCTTATATTTTAGATTTATTCAGCATGGTGGCACAGTGGTTAACACTGCTGCCTCACAGCACTAGGCACACGGATTCAATTTCAGCCTCTGGCAACTGTCTGTACGGAGTCTTCCCGTTCTCCCTCGCGTCTGTGTGCATTTCCTCGGGTGCTCCAGCTTCCTTCCACAGTCCAAAAGACATGCAGGTTAGGTGCATTGGCCACGCTAAATTCTCCCTCAATGTAACCGAACAGGCACCGGAGTGTGGCGACTAGGGGATTTTCAAAGTAACTTCATTGCAGTGTTAATGCAAGCCTACTTGTGACACTAATAAATAAACTTTAAAAAAAAAGATTTCCAGTATCCACAGTATTCTGCTTTTGTTTCAGTGTGGCGTGAAGCTTTGAGTCTGTGCGGCTGTCAATTTTCACAACAGTGGAACCAGAATATTCTGGGTCACCAGCTTCCACCACTGCCTCTCTGCACGAGAGACACAAATGGAATCTCGGAAGAGAATGACCCGCGTTGCAATGTCAGCCAGAAAATGACCAGCACCAACCACGAACCTCAAAGAAAACTGCCCACCTAGATCCTCTAGCAATCTCTATGCACGGTGGCACAGTGATTGGCACGGCTGCCTCACAGAGGCAGGGGCCCGGTTTTGATTCCCGGCTTGGGTCACTGTCTGTGCGGAATCTGCACGTTCTCCCCGTGTCTGCGTGGGTTTCCTCCGGGTGCTCCAGTTTCCTCCCACAGTCCGAAAGACATGCTGGTTAGGTGCATTGGCCATGCTAAATTCTCCCTCAGTGTACCTGAACAAGCGCCAGAGTGTAGCAACTAGGGGATTTTCATAGTAACTGCATTGCAGTGTTACTGTTAGCCTACTTGTGACACTGATAAATAAACTAAAAACTTTTTTAAACGATGGCCTGGATTTTCCATTTCCCAGTTGAATCTAGCACCAAATCCAGGTGTCCAGCAACAGTGATGTCATCACTGGATAAGTAGCCAATCACATTGAAGAATTCTCACAGACAGCAAACCAGGATATAAAATGCGCTGATTATCATTCATAGCACAGTGGTTAGCACTGCTGCTTTGCAGCGCCACGGACCCGAGTTCGATTCCCAACTTGGACCACTGTCTGTGTGGAGTTTGCACGTTCTCCCTGTGTCTGCGTGGGTTTCCTCCGGGTGCTCCGGTTTCCTCCCACATTCTGAAAGACGTGCTGGTTAGGTGTATTGACCCAAACAGATGCTGGACTGTGGCGACTAGAGGAATTTCACAGTAAACTTCATCGCAGTGTTAATGTAAGCCTTACTTGTGACTAATAAATAAACTTTAACTTTTTAATCAATTTTACAGAGACAAAATAAATGATTACAACATACAAGTACGATTTAAGGTAGAAGCTGAAGTTAGAAGCATAACCAAACCTTAAAATAATACAGCTAAAAATATCTGAATTTATCATAATGGAAGAATTTGGCATTATGAGATCTAAAATTAGTTTTCAGAGCCAAAGAGGTTTTCAGCATCATTTACGAACTTGTATGCTGTTAAAATCCCAGTTACAGCTGAATTAACACGGTGTAACCTTTTCAACAGCTTCCATAACAAATCTACTGGCAGCGATTTCTATTTGATTGCAATCAAGGGGATCATCAAAAATACACTGACAGCAACCTCTGTACTTCCATGTTTAACTGTGTATGTGCAGACTCCAGGTGCTGCCGTCAGTTTTAGAGAAGCAATGATGACAACGCTGACAGTTTCACCATCGTGGTTACACAAGTTCCAAGCCTATGCTCCCATTGCCTTATCATTTGCCGACTATTAAACACTGCGCTATAGAGAAGCAAAATAAAGGGCATTACTCATTACCCAGTGCTCTAAATACAAAACATTAAATAGTACAAATTTGGTTCTGTTTTATGATGACGTGTAATCGGCAAAGTGGAACATTGAGCTCCCCTCAGGATAACTTCCCAATACGTACATTGCAGTAAATCATTGAGAATGCAGTGCTGGCCTGTAGGGCAAAACCAATTGAAGTGATAGACACGTGAAGCACATGAGAGGCTGCATGTGGCTATCAGGAAGGTCGAATGGACCAATTCACAGTGATGTGACCTTTGTGACAAACAACAACATGGGCTTGTTATTTTTTCTAATGGATGTGAACAAGTCTTGAAGGATTTGCTTTATTGGTTTCTTCCTTTTCTACTTATCTATTATCCTTTTTGGGATGGCAACAACTTGATTGTTGGCTTCCTCCATTCAGTCTCAAGATTTGTTCTGAATGTTCCAGACCTGGAACATGATGCAAGTTGGCATCAGCGCAATTAGAACTGGGCAATAAATGCCAGACTTGCCAGAGGTGCACAAGAGTGATTATTTTTTAAATTGTGAAAATTAATTTAACGAACTTGGTAAGATTTTGATAATTCTACTAATTTTTAGAATCTGGAATACCTATGGATTTTAGTCTTTAACCATAGTTTAAATTAAGTGGTTCAGCTTTGATTTTCTAATAAGAAATAAAATTTTTGATTGTTTTATGATGGGTCTCATTTGATTTTAGCTGAAGTTGTCTTAATGGCCAGTTAAGTTAACTTAAAGCAGTTTGAAGGAAAGTACGGCCTGTACTTAAGATGATATTATGTTTAAACAAACCGTGCATTGCTTTAACTAATCCGTACCAGAGACAGGAAACCTTTATTCTCTGATATTATGATATAAAGTGGTCTTAACTGTTCTTTTTAATAGCTTTAATGTAGGTTTGGGTTAAGATATGTTGATAGAGAACTGGCTTCTCTGTATCTGGAGGGATGTGTGAATCTGTTTAGACTCATAGAATTCTACAGTGCAGAAGAGGCCATTCGGCCCATCAAACCTGCACTGACAACAATCCCATCCAAGCCCTATCCCATTTACCCCACGCAGTTACCCTGCTAATCACCCTGACACTAAGGGACAATTTACCATGGCCAGTCAACCTAACCGCACATCTTTAGAGTGTAGGAGGAAACCGGAGCACCCGGAGCAAACCCACGCAGACATGGGGAGAATGTGCAAACTCCACACAGACAGACAGTCACCCAAGGTTAGAATTGAACCCAGGCGCTGTGAGACAGCAGTGCTAACCACTGTGCTGTTTGTGATGGAATATAAACTTTTGGAGTTTATGCCCCATAAAACAAAGGTTCTTCCAAAGGTGGAGTGACCTGAGATGATTTGTATCCTATAGCTAATAAGTAGAGTGAATTTGGACCACCTCCAAAAAGGAAGGCAGAATGGATGACTGGGGGATAAAAGTTGAGAAATCGTAATCCTCTTGGCACAGTGATACCAGGTCTTCTGGGGTATGACTCCTTTGGAAACAGTTCAGTTTCACTTCAAAGACAAATACTAAGAAGAGGGGCATGGCCTGTGCTGACAACACCAAGAGCTCCTGGGATCTTGAGACATGAGAAAGTTCTACAGTGTCTTCACTGCTTCTTGTTAAGTATATGTAAAATCTTGCTTAATATAGTCTACTTGATCCATAAATATTGGTTATTCATACCTTGTAGGCCAAGCACAACTGAGCACCTTAAGGATAGAAATTAAAAATTAGGATTAAAAGTTTTTTTAATTAGAAGATACCTCAAAATCCTAAACTGTACAGTGTGAGTTGGCACCAGGAAATGGCCATGAAAGCTGCTGGATTGTAGGAACGGCCTAATTAGTTTTCATTAATGTCTTTTAGGGAAAGGAATTGGCATGCCTCCTTCCTGACCTATATGGGGCCCCATTTGACTTGTGAGGCACTCCGTTATAATCGTTACAACTTTCAAAATTAAAGGGAACCCAATTTTCAATCGGCCTCCAATCGTGTTCAATTCTGGAAACCGTACTTTAGATTGGTGTTAAGGTCATTGGAGGATGGAAAGAAGATTTCTTGGACTGGTACTAAAGCATAGGGAGTTCAGGAATGTGGAAAATCTGGATTGGTTCTCCACTAGAGCAGAGAGATTTAAGGATAGATTTAATTGAGTTTTTGAAAATGGGTTCTGATAAGAGTAAATAAAGAGAAAGTGTTTTTACTGACAGGAAGGGAGATAGCCAGGATCTGAGAAGGAGGTTGTTGGGGGAAACAGGACAATGGGGTGGATATAAAGAGATCTTTTTGTACGTGACGAGTTAGGATCTACCCTCTCAGATGACTGGATAGAGAAAGGATTTTAAAACATTGAAAAGTGCTACAAACAACCAAGAAGCAAAAATGACTTCTAAATTAGATAAAAAACAGTACTGACTGGCCAATAGTCACAAGGCACAATTGGAAATAAACAAATTTCTGAAGTAAACAAGAGATAATGAAATTAGTTGTTTTGTTTTTGGATTCCACATTCCCAGCGGGACAATTAAGACAGAGAGCTTGACATTATCAGAACCCCTCGATTAGATTCCAATTTCTAATTCATTCCCACTTATGCATTACCCAAGAGTATCAGTTATGGTTTAGTAGTTCTCTCACCTCTGAGTTATAAGTTCCAGGTTCCACTGACTTGAGCACAAGGCTTACATTCAAGCGCAGTACTGAGGAAGTCCCATACTGTTTGAGATATACCTGGGCCCCATCTACTTGCTTGGGTGAACAAAAATTATCTCATGATACTATTTTGGAAAAAAAAGGACAACTCGCTCTGGGATCCTGGCCAATATTTATCCCTTAATCAACATACTCTGATGTTGATTGAAGGATAAATATTGATTTTAAGTTGGAGGCTGGGGACTCCAGCTCCCAATGGGCCTCAGGTCTCTTGTGCATGCATTGGCTGGGAAATGGCTGCATGTGTGCAGTTAGTCTTTTTCCATTCTCCAGGCCTGGAACAGGCCTTACGCTCAGATGACTTGGAACTGGAGCATAGTTTCAGAGATGTTCCGGGGGGCGGCAGGAAAAAGGGAGGGAGCCAGGGAGAGGTTCCAGAGGAAAGTCCCAGACAAGGCCAAAGACAGGGATCAGACAGAGGTCCCTGAAATTGAGTTAAACGACAGGAGCAGAGCAACAGTCTCTGAGTTAAAGAGAGAGCTGTGAGGAGTAGACTTGAATCAAAACGAGCTTGAGAGAAGCCCTGAAGATCCAAGATGGTAACCAAAGTCTGGTGACTCTGTGCTGTGGCCCTTTGGAGCAATGGTATTTGGTTTAGCACAGCTGAAGATCTGAAAGTGTCCTTGAATAATGAAGCTTGAGTGCACTCAGACATCCAGGGGAACGGAATTACCAAAGTGAGAGCCATCCTGGAGATGGACCCTTGTTGAAGTCATCCAATAGGAATGATGTTTGGGAAGAATTCAAAGGCGAGTTCTTCAAATGTGGACATTGGAAGCCCTCGTGTGCTTCAGTAAGACCAGTTAGCTAACAGTGTGACAAGCGTCGGAATGGATTGTTAAGAAATTCATGGAATCTACTTTGGTTGCATCTGTCAATTACTTTGGAGTGTGGTGTGTCTGACCACAGTTTGTCTGTCAATTCACATGTACTGCATACTCACCCAAAATATTAGAGTGTAAGATGCATCTGGTAAATTGTTTTATCTATATTAACTTGTATGTGTCTGTTAATATATAGCTGAAGCGAAAGTGAATCACATTCTTGAGTTCATGCTGAAATTTTTTTCAATCCTATCCTCAGGTTGATTTTTTTTTGTTTAAATAAATATTTTACTTTTTGTGTTAAAAGGTCATCAGAAGACTTCTGTGAATTTGTTCGGTAACTTTAATCCATGGTTTCTAAAAATAATTTGGATCTAATTAGCCAGGTTCAACACTGGATTCTGACTTGTCCAGTATTAACATCAGCTGGGGTCATAACACTGTCCAGTATACATTGCTGGTTGTGGGAGTTTGTGAGTGTAAATTCGCTGCTGCATTCTGGCATTGCAATAATGACCATCGATTAGATACCAGTCTGGAACTCACTCTCGGGTACCCATTATTCTATATATAAACCAGCTGAACCCCTCGTTAGATTCCAGTCCACAACTCACTCCCGGGTATCCATTATTCTATATATAAACCATCTGAACCTCTCGATTCGATTCTAGTCTATAACTCACTCCCAGGTATCCATTATTCTATATATATAAACCATCTGAACCCCTCGATTAGATTCCAAGCGTGTAACTCACTCCCGGGTATCCATTATTCTATATATAAACCATGTGAACCCCTCGATTAGATTCCAGTCTGTAACTCACTCCCGGGTACTCATTATTCTATATATAAACCATCTGAACCCCTCGATTAGATTCCAGTCTGTAACTCACTTCCGGGTATCCATTATTCTTCATATATAAACCATCTGAACTCCTCGATTAGATTCCAGTGTGTTCCACATGGCAAGTTGGTTAAGAAGGTTAAGGTTCATGGGATACAAGGAGAAGTGGCTAGATGGGTGGAGAACTGGCTTGGCCATAGGAGACAGAGTGTAGCGGTCGAAGGGTCTTTTTCCGGCTGGAGGTCTGTGACCAGTGGTGTTCCGCAGGGCTCTGTACTGGGAACTCTGCTATTTGTGATATATATAAATGATTTGGAAGAAGGTGTAACTGGTGTTATCAGCAAGTTTGCGGATGACACAAAGATGGCTGGACTTGCGGATAGCGATGAGCATTGTCGGGCAATACAGCAGGATATAGAAAGCCTGGAAAATTGGGTGGAGAGGTGGCAGATGGAATTTAATCCGGATAAATGTGAAGTGATGCATTTTGGAAGAAATAATGTAGGGAGGAGTTATACAATAAATGGCAGAGCCATCAAGAGTATAGAAACACAGAGGGACCTAGGTGTGCAAGTCCACAAATCCTTGAAGGTGGCAACACAGGTGGAGAAGGTGGTGAAGAAGGCATATGGTATGCTTGCCTTTATAGGATGGGGTATTGAGTATAAAAGCTGGAATCTGATGATGCAGCTGTATAGAACGCTGGTTAGGCCACATTTGGACTGCGTCCAGTTCTGGTCGCTGCACTACCAGAAGGACGAGGAGGCGTTAGAGAGAGTGCAGAGAAGGTTTACCAGGATGTTGCCTGGTATGGAGGATCTTAGCTATGAGGAGAGATTGGGTAAACTGGGGTTGTTCTTCCTGGAAAGTCGGAGAATGAGGGGAGATCTAATAGAGGTGTACAAGATTATGAAGGGGATAGATAGGGTGAACGGAGGGAAGCTTTTTCCCAGATCAGAAGTGATGATCACGAGGGGTCACGGGCTGAAGGTGAGAGAGGCAAAGTATAACTCAGATATTAGAGCGATGTTTTTTACACAGAGGGTGGTGGGGGCCTGGAATGCGCTGCCAAGTAGGGTGGTGGAGGCAGACACACTGACATCGTTTAAGACTTACCTGGATAGTCACATGAGTAGCCTGGGAATGGAGGGATACAAACGATTGGTCTAGTTGGACCACGGAGCGGCACAGGCTTGGAGGGCCGAAGGGCCTGTTTCCTGTGCTGTACTATTCTTTGTTCTTTGTAACTCACTCCCAGGTATCCATTATTCTATATATATAAACCATCTGAACCTCTCGATTAGATTCCAGTGCGTAACTCACTCCCAGGTATCCATTATTCTATATATATAAACCATCTGAACCCCTAGATTAGATTCCAGTCTGTAGCTCACTCCCGGGTATCCATTATTCTATATATGTAAACCATCTGAACCCCTTGATTAGATTCCAGTCTGTAACTCAGTCCCGGGTATCCATTATTCTGTATATAAACCATCTGAAACCCTCGATTAGATTCCAGCCTGTCATTGGCACGCTGTAAGTATTGTCAACTCAAATTAGTTAATACCAGTTTTTCCCCGGAGGTTGTTGCATGTGAGTCCAAATACCGGCTGACACTTTAGTACAATATTAAGCTTCATAGAACCGCAGACCTGAAACATTAACCCAGAGAAGGTTAAGAATAGGATTAATGTTGAAAACTAGATGGGGTTTTGAGGAGAAAAAGTGTTTTTAACCAGCAGGAAGGGTGATAGCCAGGAACAGAGAATCATCAAAATAACTTTCGGAACTTTCTATACGCAAGAGGCAAGATTTTCCCAGGAATCAGCAAAGGCTGAAGGCGGGTGGGAATAGCGGCATTGGGCCTGCCAATGGCAATGGTGGTTTTCCCCACCAGATTGTGGAGCACTTAGTAGCAAAAGGTTTTCTGTAACAGGTTCCATTCCGTATTGCTGGCAAAGCGGCCTCTGATTATCCCACCCCGCCATCATCTCAGTGCTGCAATCAATTAGGGGAAGAAGGGATCAGGATATTGAATCTGATGATCAGCCATGGATGGCGGAGCAGGCTGGAAGGCCGAATGGCCTACTCTTGCTTCTAGTTTCCACGTTTCTATCATCAGGGTGCCACATTTAAAGGCCACCCCAGCACACACCAGTCACGCCTTGTGGCTCATCGGGGAGTGATGGCTCCCAATAAATCCAACCCAAGTTTCCGGACACCTCCCTGGTGCCTCCCATCCATTGACTCTGTCCACACCTCCCATTGCCTCGGAAAAGCAGCCAGCATAATCAAGGATCCCACGCACCCCGGACATTCTCTCTTCCATCTTCTTCCGTCAGAAAAAAGATACAAAAGTCTGAGGTCTCGTACCAACCGACTCAAGAACAGCTTCTTCCCTGCTGCCACCAGACTTTTGAATGGACCTACCTTACATTGAGTTGATCTTTCTCTACACTCTAGCTATGACTGTAACACTACATTCTGCACTGTCTCTTTTCCTTCTCTAGGAACACGATGCTTTGTCTGTATAGCGCACAAGAAACAATACTTTTCACTGTATACTAATACATGTGACAATAATAAATCAAATCAAATCTAATCTAATGGAGATGCTGTTGGATGCAGTCTCTGTTGTGATGTCCTCTACCCGCACACAGCAAGAAAACCAGCCAGCAAGGTCACAAGCCCAGCATGTGAGACAGTGGCAGCCAGTGCCGGATTTAGACTTGGTGAGGCCCTAAGCTATATAAAGCTTGGAGGCCCCTTGTTAAAAAGTTACACCAAAAGGTCTCACAAAGGTGCGTACCAAAACAGGACCTTAGGTCCCCACAAAAAAATTGAAAACATAATTATGCCTTTTAATTATTTAATAGCAAGGTATTTAAAGTGAAAAATACAAATTATTTTCAAATGAGTGCATTTACTGATTACATATTTATCATTTGGCTGGCTTGATCTCTCTCATAGATTTTGGTAATTTTGGTAATTTTTTGAGTTGCTCTTCAAGCTGGTGCTTTCTTTTTCTTTTCTGGTATCCGCTCTTAAATGTTCTCTTCATTGTAAACCTTCTGAAATTTTGTGAGGCCCCTGCGGATTGTGAGGCCCTAAACTGCAGCTTGTTTAGCTTATGCCTAAATCCGGCACTGGTGGCAGCGGTCATAAGTGCCGACACCCTGCAGAAGAGGACAACCATCCAGTGGCGCAAGAGGATGAATTATTTCTTCCATTCTGCCATGGTTAATCACTCTTCTCTCAATTCATTCATCCACACCCATTACACATCCACAGGAATCTCACACATTATCAGCTCAGGGAACATCACCACTCCCACACTCATCTTCATCTCCCCTATGGGTCATCTCCTCATCATCTCACTGGTCCTACTCACCATCCACAAATGCTTGGCACCTTTACCAAATGCCCTGGCAGGCGTTCTGCTTGCACATTCTCCATCTGTTTTCGTACAGGACAAGCTGGCACACAACAAGAGGAACAGATTCCAGATGGGAGGAGGACTGCCAGAACTCATGGCACTCACCGACTTGGAAGTCAGAGCCATCCAGCTGGCCAGGGAGGAGGTCAACTACTCCTGTGCTGAGGTGAGGTCGGCAGCAATAAATCAAGTGAGGATCCAACACTGCGACATTCAATGGACAACATTACTGTGAGTTTCTCAGGCCCCTGTCATGCACTGATGACCTCTTGTTTCTTTCGCAGACATATCTGGGAAGCAGGGGGTACATCAGCCAGGTCCTTGACTCCATCCCTGACTACAGCACCAAGGAGGGATTCACGGATCCCGATATAGAAAAACCATTACAATGCTCACCCACATCTTCCACCAGCACAGAAACACACACACCGCGGTGGCACTTAGTTTTAGAGCAGCCTCAAGGTCACAGTGTGAGCACATCACATCCTGGGGGTGTCCCAGGGTGCTGGCACATCACAGCGAGGTATTCCAGGGTGGTGGTACATCACAGCGAGGTATCCCAGGGTGGTGGTACATCACAGCGAGGTATCCCAGGGTGCTGGCACATCACAGCGGGGGTATCCCAGGGTGCTGGCACATCACAGCGAGGTATTCCAGGGTGGTGGTACATCACAGCGAGGTATCCCAGGGTGGTGGTGCATCACAGCGAGGTATCCCAGGGTGCTGGCACATCACAGCGGGGGTATCCCAGGGTGCTGGCACATCACAGCGAGGTATTCCAGGGTGGTGGTACATCACAGCGGGGGTGTCCCAGGGTGCTGGTACATCACAGCTGGGGTATCCCAGGGTGCTGGCACATCACAGCGGGGGTGTCCCAGGGTGCTGGTACATCACAGCGGGGGTATCCCAGGGTGGTGGTACATCACAGCTGGGGTATCCCAGGGTGCTGGCACATCACAGTGGGGTATCCCAGGGTGGTGGTACATCACAGCTGGGGTATCCCAGGGTGCTGGCACATCACAGTGGGGTATCCCAGGGTGCTGGCACATCACAGTGGGGTATCCCAGGGTGGTGGTACATCACAGTGGGGTATCCCAGGGTGCTGGCACATCACAGCGAGGTATCCCAGGGTGCTGGCACATCACGGCGGGGTATCCCAGGGTGCTGGCACTCAGAGGATTGCTGGACGCCAGGAATCTGCTGAGTCCTAATCAGATGACGAGCCTCTGGTGAGGAGCTCCAAAGGCCAACTTGGGAAAATGAAGAAGGGATGTCTGCTACACTCCCCGGTTTGAAAGGCTGCATGGAGGAGTCCAAATGTCTTATGTCTGAGGTGATTGTGCTGACACTGCAACACAACGTGTTCAACACAGCCAGGGTGGCAGCCGCTGTGGAGACATTTGTACTGCACTGCTACAGGGCATGCACTCATAGTGCAGCGAGGCTTCCTGAACTCACTCCAACTGCTCCTCTATGCCAAGGAGGAAGTCAAATGCCCTCGGGCACCCATAGGGAGGAGGATCAGCTGGTGCACACCCCAACGGCCATGCACCCCTGTTTGTCTGGCCCATTGAAAACCCCTTTTCCTGTGACTGCTTCAGCTCCAAATCCACAGGCCAAGGAAGTGGCAGTGCCACCAAACACGATCCCGAAAGCAGGCTGGGCCCTCCAGACCTCGATCCTCCAGAGGACACCCACAGGTCACCATAGACAGCAGGCTGCCTCTACCTCTGCTGTGGATGTTGGGGATGCAGCAAGATGTAGCAGCAGTGTTAGAAAGGTTAAGAGGTTCTAGTTGCCCAGTGTGGGCATGGGTGTTAAGCTCTCATACGTAACATTCACCTCTGTGAATAAACTCTCAGTAATTGCGCCTTTTCTAGGGCTCCTTGTTCTGAGGAGTCGTCTTCCTGTAGTCCCAAACTGAAACTGGATTCCTGCACCAGAAAAGAGCAGAGACTCAGTACGGGGCTTCCTCCATGTGCTCCCTGCAAGGTTTCCAGCACATTGGTGGCAATCCTTCAAGATGACTGCAGAACATCACTCATGCCTGTATTTCCTATGGAATGAAGATATCTCCCACAATGTACGGGATGAACATCACTCTCTGCACCTTTTGAGGTACATCTGCCTCTCCCCCCCTCCTCCCCGCACTTTCCCATCTGCCGCAGCCTTCAGTGATTTACCTCAAGGGTACAGCTGATAATGGATGCTAAAAGATCTGGAGAGGTTAAATCTTGCCATCCCCAGGATTTGATCTTGGTCACTGAGAGCAAGTGAGCTGCCATCAGCCAGGCAGGAGTCAGACGTTCACAGAAGCTCAGTGAGGATCTATGCATTGTTCTCACCGCAAGTCATCATCATCCTCCTGGGACGTAGGGGCTAGGGATGGTGGGCAGCAGGAGCAGCATTATAGCACAGTGGTTAGTACTGCTGCTTCATAGCTCCAGGATCCCGGGTCCGATTCCCGGCTCGGGTCACTGTCTGTGTGGAGTTTGTACATTCTCCTCGTGTCTGTGTGGGTTTCCTCCGGGTGCTCCGGTTTCCTCCCACAGTCAAAAAGATGTGCGGGTTAGGTTGATTGGCCAGGTTAAAAATTGCCCCTTAGAGTCCTGATGCGTAGGTTAGTGGGATTAGCAGGTAAATATGTAGGGGTAGGGCCTGGGTGGGATTGTGGTCGTTGCAGACTCGATGGGCCGAATGGCCTCCTTCTGCACTGTAGGGTTTCTATTCTTCTTCTTCTATTCCAGTTTATGGGCTCGATAATGAGATGCAAATGTATAATAATGAGGTTACCAGCTTTGAATGGCAGGAAACACGGCCCATCATTGACGGGGGGAGGGGGCGATCACAGCAAGCTATCACGCTGACATAAAATACGACTTTGACCATCTCGCGATTTTTTCCCCTCCTATTAGTGTCGGGCAGGTTCGGTGGTGGGTGAGGAAAATCGCAGCCAACAATCATTTTCATCAGGGTGGCACGGTGGCACAGTGGTTAGCACTGCAGCCTCACAGCGCCAGGGACCCGGGTTCGATTCCCGACTTGGGTCACTCTCTGTGCGGAGTTTGCACATTCTCCCCGTGTCTGCGTGGGTTTCCTCCAGGTGCTCCGGTTTCCTCCCACAGTCCAAAGGTGTGCGGGTTAGGTTGATTGGCCATGCTAAATTGTCCCTTAGTGTCCTGGGATGCATAGGTTAGGGGGAATAGCGAGGTAGATATGTGGGGTTACAGGGATAGGGCCTGGGTGGGATTATTGTCGGTGCAGAGTCGATGGGCTGAATGGCCTCCTTCTACACTATAGGGATTCTATGAAATTCTATGAATTTATCATAGAACATTAATCATAGAATCATACTGTGCAGATGGAGGCCATTCAGCCTACACCGACAACAATCCCACCCAGTTTCTATCCCCGTAACCCCACGTATTTACCTTGCTAATCCCCCTGACATTAAGGGGCAATTTAGCATGGCCAATCCACCTAACCCGCACATCTTTGGAGTGTGGGAGGAAACCGGAGCACCCAGAGGAAATCCGCACAGGTGAATGTGCAAACCATACAGACAGTCACTCAAGGCTGGAATTGAACCTGGATCCCTGGTTTAAGATGACAAAATATAGAGAAGGGATTTTAAACCATTATAACGCACTGTAAATAACCAGAAAGTCAAAATGGCTGGTAAATTAGATAATGGAACTGCACTGACCCATCAAAAGTCACAATGCACCCATAGTCTGTTGTTCAAATGGAAGTAAACACATTTCCGTAGTAAAAAACAAGAGATGATGGAATGAGTTGTTTTACTCAGTGGGAGGATTTGTACACAGAGAGCTCACATCCAGCTTGTCACCATCCGAACCTATCGATTAGATTCCAACCTGTAACCCATTCCCAGGTATTCGTTATCCTCGAGTATCAGCCGTGGTTCAGTTGGTAGAACCCTCAGCCCTGAGTTATAACGTTCTGAGTTCAAGTCGCATTGATATGAACACAGGCCTCATGTTCAGGTGCAGCACTGAGGGAGTACCGCACGGTTGGAGATGTTAAACCCATCCATCTGCTTGCTTGGGTGGATGTAAATGATCCCTTGGCATGATTTTGAAAAAGAGCAGGGTAGTTCTCCCCAGTATCCTGGCTAATATTTACCTCTCAATCAACATCAGGTTACCTGATTAATATTACATTGCTGCTTGTGGGGCTTCACTGAGTGCTTTTTGACATTGCAACAATGACGTCACTTCAAAAGTACTTCATTGGATGCAAAGGGCACTGAGATGGCGGTTGAAAAAGGCACAACCATGAAAAAAAGCCTTTCTTTCATTTTCTTTATCCTCTTTCCGAATAAAGCAAACATCAGCAAATTGACCAAATCATGAGAAGGGGTGACAGTCTCTGGAGAGGGGTGGGGGGCACTGTAACAAAAACAAATTGTCAAAATAAAAAGTAACTAATTAAATGGTTCCTGGGGGTGATGATGCCCCTCCCCCCCACCCCCCGCGGAGCCCACTGATCACGGAAGGCCTGAAATGTGATGGTGGGCAACACATTCTTCCTCTCTGAGACCACCAGGCTGCAAATGTAGCCATGGTAGAGGGTGGTCATGTTGGAGGACACCCATGACCACTCGCTGGCTGAGCCTGTTAATGGACAGCTTAGCCAGGGCCATGTCGAGGCTCTCCTCCCTACTCGCCCCGCCCCCCCCCCCCCCCCCTCCCCCCTCCACACTGGGTGCTCGAAGATTAGGAGCGTGGGGCTGGAATGCAACCAGAATTAGAGGTGCAGCTCCTTCAAACAACTAAAAAGGGGCTGCAACCTCAGGCAATCTACATAAACATAGAACATACATTCCTCTTGGCTGCAGAGCCGACATGTGGCCTGGGAAGCTGCGAACCGCCTTAACCTACGGTTGCATGGCACTGCCATGTGTAACGGTGTCGAAGATTAGACCCCAATAGATAAAGAGAGGACTCCCACATAGAAAGCCTTCCAGTGGGAACCACCTCCACTACCAGAAGGCAAGGCATGTCCCGATGGTAGAGGAAGACAAGAAGGTGGACAGTACGCAGGAAACCGCTTTGAGCCAAACGAAAAGGCGCAGAGAAGACTTCCGCAAGATGGCTCCAATTGTTGGCTTGCGGCTGCTGAGGAAGATGTGAGGGTGCAGGACCCATGCGCACTTCTGTCTCAATGGGGGTCAGTTTGATCTGTGGGTGACATCAGATCCAAGCACCAGATTTCAGGCAATGGATGGCTTTGGCCGCAAGCCGGACATTACAGAACACATGCCTAGCAAGTTCTTGCAGTCGTTTACTTTATATGCGAACCATTTGAACCCCTCGATTAGATTCCAGTCTGTAACTCACTCCCGGGTATCCATTATTCTATGTATAAACCATCTGAACCCCTCGATTAGATTCCAGTCTGTAACTCACTCCCGGGTATCCATTATTCTATCTATAAACCATTTGAACCCCTCGATTAGATTCCAGTCTGTAACTCACTCCCGGGTATCCATTATTCTATCTATAAACCATTTGAACCCCTCGATTAGATTCCAGTCTGTAACTCACTCCCGGGTATCCATTATTCTATATATAAACCATCTGAACCCCTCCATTACATTCCAGTCTGTAACTCACTCCCGGGTATCCATTATTCTATATATAAACCATCTGAACCCCTCGATTAGATTCCAGTCTGCAACTCACTCCCGGGTATCCATTATTCTATATATAAACCATCAGAACCCCTCGATTAGATTCCAGTCTGTAACTCACTCCCGGGTATCCATTATTCTATATATGAATGATCTGAATCCCTCAATTAGATTCCAGCCTGTAACTCACTCCCGGGTATCCATTATTCTATATATGAATGATCTGAATCCCTCAATTAGATTCCAGCCTGTAACTCACTCCCGGGTATCCATTATTCTATATATAAATCAGCTGAACCCCTCGATTAGAGTCCAGCCTTTGATTGCCACATTGTCAGAAGATATGTGTCAGCTCAAATTAGTTAATGCCATTCTTGCCTTTGCCAAGTGTTCCTAATCATGACTAAGATTTCACTTTTATATTAAGCTGTAAAAAGCTACAGACCAGAAATGTTAACTCTATTTTCTCCCCACAGATGCTGCCTGACCGCTAAGTATTTTTGGAATTTCCTGTTTTTATTCTAGATTTCTAGGATTTGCAGTGTTTTGCTTTTGCACCAGTGTGGCATGTGTTGTAAACTTGTTTGGCGTCTCATTAAGAGGTCTGGTGGTTTGTTCGTTTCTAGCATGTGTTGGTCCTTCAATATGCCTTTGTTTTCTTGGTGAAGCTTAATTGCTTCATCTTGAGTTTGTTTATAACACAACAATTTCCTTGACTGTATTCTATTGTCTTCATTTCTTCATGCTGCTGAAGAGTTCAGTACTTCTTTTACATTTGATCTTGAAGGACAATCAGCCGTTCTTTCAACTGTTTAATTTTCTTGTTGACCACACGGCAACTCACGCTGCACTTCAGTGCCTTATTTTGCTGCTACTAATAGTTCCAATGTGGCTTTGGCTATAATAATATTCAACATCTTACTTAGCCCCTCATGTTTTCTCCAGGGTCACATGTTGACTCTTTCAGGGCAGTGACATCTTTGAGTATTTTTTCTGCTTGCTGTTGTGTCTGGCTATACTTCTGGTGAGTAGTAGTTCTTCCAACTCAGCTTTGATATGAACATTTTCCTGTGGAAGGGCTTCATTTTCTTTTTGATGGTTTTGTTGCTTTTGTATTACCTCACATAGCTTTCCTTCATTCACAGCCAGCTGCTCACTCTGCACTGTCATCTGCTGTTGTTGTTTGGACAATGTGTTAGTAATTTCTAAAAGCTCTATTTTTAAGCCTTTCAGACTCTTCTTTCCTCTGCACTAAACTCTTTGACTCACACATTCCATTGCATTGACATGGTCTGTGACCATCTTGTGGTTGGCTCAGATATTGTTCCCCCACTGTCTGGAGTCTCCTATCTCCCTCACTCTGGGTTCTCCTGCCTCTTTTTTTCTGGCGGCTCCTATCACCCTCACATTGGGTTCACCTGTCTCCCTCATTCTGATGACTCCTGTCTTCCTCACTCTGGGATTTCAAGGTCCATTCTTCATTGCCACCATGCAGTAAGGTTGTTTGCTGCCTCACTAAAGTCTGGAGGCTTGTATGGTTGAACATAACTATATACACCTCCAAAGTGAAGCCTGCTTGGGTGCAATATCCCTATTGGTTTTAGCTGGACCAATGATAGGCAACCTTGTCAAGCGAGTGGGCCACATGAGTGGCCGTCCTTCATCTCAATGGTCCACCAGATTGAAATCAGGCTTGTTCACTGATGAATAACGTTGGATACATATAATATGTAAAGGCGGAATGGTGGCACAGTAGTTAGCACTGCTGCCTCACAGCACCAGGGACCCAGGTTCAATTCCAGACTTGGACCACTATCTGTGTGGAGTTTGCATGTTCTCCTTGTGGCTGCATGGATTTCCTCTGGGTGCTCTGGTTTCCTCACACAGTCCAAAGATGTGCGGGTTAGGTGGATTGGACATGGTAAATTGCCCCTTAGTGTCCGGGGGCCTAACAGGTTAAATACATGGGGTTACGGGGATTGGGTGGAATTGTTTTCGGTGCAGACTCAATGGGCCAAATGGCCTCCTTCTGCACTGTAGCGATTCTATGATCCTATGAATATATGCCAAATATTTCATAACGAGTTCACAGAAAATGCTTAATCACTCATATATTAATAAAATTATCAACTTCAAATTGTATAAACAAAAGAAGTATTTATATTTTGATTGGACGCAGAGGGAGCACACGGCCCTCACTGTTAATATTGTGTGCAATCAGCACACAGGTTACTTCACTTGACCTTTCTTTAGATTTGTATCACTTTAATCATACCAGCAGGCAAAGAACAACGTGTCAGAAAGCAGCGGAATCTGGAAACACTGCACATGGGCAATAGTCAACTTGATATCACTGTTACTGGACGCCTGGAGATATCCTGATTCGAACTGTCTAGTGCGTGCACTCAGAACCCTGATGGGACACAGCTTGCCTACCACTGTGCCAGACCCTCTACCCGCTGTCTATTATCATGTGACTTGCTACATCAACATGTGGGTGGTATTACTTTCCCTAGTCCCACACTAACCCTTGCTCTCCCAGACACGCTTACAACTACAGCATGAAGCTTTGATTCCAAGAAGCTGCCAAACTCCATGGTAGTGGAAGTCACCGGCCTCCGCCATTACCTCAAGACCGTCATAGTGGCACAAATCCGAAGGATCCAGAAAGATGACCAGAAAGATGACCACCGCTATTTCAAGACCAGCAGCAAGTGACACCACCAACCATTGACCTTGAAGGAAACTTGGGATCCAGTGATCTCAGAGGCCTGGATTTCCCCTTTCCCAAAGTCAATTAGAATCTGGTTATCTCCAGGTGTCCAGTAATAGTGATATTATCACTGGATAAATAGCCAGTCAATCACATTGTAGAATGTTCACAGACAGCAAACCTGGAAGTAAAATGCACCGATTATCCTTCACTTTTATCAATGAATGATTAGAACATATAGCCAGGATTAAGGTAGAAGCTAAAGTAACATAACCAAATCTTCAAAAATATACCGAAAAAATATGACTTCATCATCATGGAAGAATCTGTCATGATGCAAATATAAAATTAGATTTGTAGGATCAGAGAGGTTTTTCAGCAGTATTTATGACCTTTGTACGTCGTTACAATCTCAGTTACACCTCATTCAACAAGGTGTAAAGTTTGTTTAGCAGTTTCTGGAGTAAAACAAATAGCGTAAAAGGACAAATTCTTGCTAAATCAGTAATTTCTACTTAATTGCAATCTGGGGAGATCTTCAACAATGCACTGACAGCAACTTTTGTATTTCTGCATTTAACTGCATATGTGAACTCCAGATTTGGAGAAGCAATGGCGACAATGCTGACAGTTTCAACACCGTGGTTACATAAATTCCAAACCCATGTTCCCATTGCCTTAACATACGCCGACTGTTAAACACTGCGCTATATAGAAGCAAAATAACGGGCAATACTCATTACCCAGTGCTCGAAATACAATCAAAATATTACATAGTACAAATTTGGTTCTGCTTTACAATGAAGTGTAATCGAAGTCATGGAACATTGAGCTCCCCTCAGGATAACTTCTCAATACGTACAATATAATAAATCATTGAGAATGAGAATGCTGGTCTGTAGGGCAAAACCAATTGAAATGATAGACACATGAAGCACATGAGAGGCTGCATGTGGCTATCAGGAAGGTGATGAGACCTTTGTGATAAAATAACAGCATGAGCCTATTTATTGTTTAAATGAACATGTACCAGTTTTGTAGGGTTTGCGTTATTGGTTTCCTCCCTTTCTACTCATTCATTACTCCTTTATGGAATAGCAACAGCTGGATTGCTTTCTTTCTTCATTCAAAAGGTCTCATAAGAGCTGTTCTGAATCATCCAGAACTGGATGATAGAAGTAGAAACATGGGCATGTTAGCATCAGGGCAATGAGGGATGGCCGATGAATGTTGGGCTTGGCAGCTATACCCACATCCCATGAAACAAATAATTTAAAAAGTACTTTGGCACATTGGAGAGAAGGTGAAATTGAAGGGAGACGGCAATCGATAACACTTTGAACCTTCCCAATGGTTTAATCATACCCGCACGCTTTGCAAATCACTTCACAGAGGTATTTGAACATGCTTAGGTCTCCTCTGAATGGTTGGCGTAGTCGCAAGAGCCCCGGACTTTGGGTGGGATTTTATGGTCTTGCGAGACCGGAAATTTCCGCCCGAGGTCAACGGACATTTCTGATGTCTGCCCCTCGCCCACTCTGATGTGGCAGGCGAGGTGGTAGATTTCCGGTGCATACCTCTCGGTGGCGCCCAACAAAAGTTTTGCGAACCCAGATCGATCAATATGTCATTTCAGCTAATCGCGGAAATTGTTCTTTTTCCTATTTTGCTGGCAGGGATGGTTGATAATCTTGACAGAAGTGGAAGTTTGTGTGAGCAGAGGTTGACTCAATCTGATTTCACTGTATGTTCTGATTTTCCTCTTTCTGCTCCAAAGGATTATTTTTCCTCAAAGACCTTAAATAATTTTCCGGTGCTTAATTGAAGACCGGAGTCTATTTTGTGTCGATCACAATGAGCAAGACATTCCACATGCCAATAACTTGGTGTCAGAATCTTTCTTCTTAGGCTTTGAGTGAAGGCAGCAGCCACGGCTCAATTCACTTGCTCTGAAGTTAAAGCAGTAGTGAGTTCAGATTGCATTTTCTCGGGTGTCACAGGGACAGATGCCAGCTGAGGAAAAAGCATCGAGTGAATGTTCAGACATCTACCAGAAGAAAACCATCTGCACTGGGCCAACCCAAGCAAAAACCCCTGGGCCAGAATTCTGCAACCTCACTCGTGGCTGGAATTCTCCAGTACTCCTGCTGAGAATGGAGATTTGGCTGAATGCCAAATTCTCCGTGCACACTGACAATGGCATGAGACCAGAGAATTCCGGCCTTGGTAATTTTGATAATGGTAAATCTTTACTGGGGTTTGGTGTCTGTAAAGGTGTTGCTGGCATAAGAAGAATAATCTGAGTTCTGAATCATTTTCTGGCGTTTGTGTTGCAATCTTTCCAACCTTTTGGTCTAGCGTTACACGCACGGCACGCATGCATACATGCACGCACACATGCATGCACACACACACACATGCACACACGCATGGCACACACGCAGAAAAAGAGGAATGGCCACCAGTGACATTATGCCATGATCTGATTAAGGAGGAAAGAGAAGGGTAAAGAGAATTAAGATCTTCTTTTAAAATGAGAAGACCACAAAACGCAGGCTAGCATCCCACAACTCAAGAACAGGCCCCTGCCCTGAGTTTGTTGGCAAGTTTGTTCCCGTATTTGAGTAAGTGGTTTTGAATTTCATAGCAGGTCCTCTCTACACCAGACTGTGACAAAAGGATATCTGAGACTCAATATGAGAGTCTCCCTGAATCTCTGTGGTGTCCACACATTCTGCCCCTTGCCTTAGGCATTATTCGCTAGAAACAATCAAATGGGAGCATTTCAAAAGGAGCAATGGTCATCGCCTGTGAAGGACAATTGTTGGTTTTTAATCACAGGACACAGTCACTTTAAGTCTATTTTGCCTCTCTAATGGTTCCCTCTAAATCTGTTGACATACTGAAAGGCAACATGATTCTTAATTCTTTGATTTAATTATGGGTAGACCGTGTGATCTTGGTTGAGATGAGCACATGGGCCCTGCTAACAGTTGGTCACTGTTCCCATAACTTTGATGCAAACACAAAATTACATGCCCATGCATTGCATACTTACACTGAGTTTCAACTGAATGACAGAGGGTAATTATCTGCACGTGTACTCAATTTTATGTCTATGACCTTTGGTCAAAACGGCCTAATTCAAATAGTCAAATGATGCCAATTAGATTCTATAACATCCAGTAAAACAGCACGGATCAGATTAAGTCATTAAAAGAGCAGCGTCCATCTGCAGTTTCTAGACTGTACTTAATCCCCCTTACACTTGTCTCAGTCAGTCTCACAGTGCTCACTGGTCAGTCCTAAGCCCCTTGGGTAGTTCCTATAATAAACAAATATTTATTTCTGAACATAACATGTTCATTCATGGTACAGAGGACAAGAGAGTTCAGTTTTCTCTTGAAAAAGACTGTTTCTAATGTGGAAATATTTCTGTTGCAACAGTTAGCTGTCGTGATATCATGGACAGGGATCAGGTTTTACGAGATGTCAACAGAAGCAAAAGCGAGATGCAAGAGGGAGTCCAATGCTGAACTAGAGAGTGTGGGGAATGAGCAAGAGACAGCAAGTAAGAGAGTTAACAGAATGTATGATAAAAACTAACCTGTCACCCATCATGCACTGTGAGAATCACCCTTACTTACAAATCATGCAACTTTCCTCCATCTTGAGCGAGAATGAAGACCATTCTCAGTAACCAGATTGTTGACATTCCTGACAGTGTTGATGTGACTTTGAAAGGCCGCACTGTCATTGTAAAGGGGCCTCGAGGAACATTGCGCAGGGAATTTAACCACATTAACCTGGAACTCAGCCTTCTTGGCACCAAGAAAAAGAAGCTTCGAGTTGACAAATGGTGGGGTAACAGAAAGGAGTTGGCCACGGTGCGGACAATCTGTAGTCACGTGCAGAACATGATCAAGGGTGTCACCATAGGTTTCCGTTACAAGATGAGATCAGTGTATGCTCATTTCCCCATTAACGTGGTTGTTCAGGAAACAGGATCTCTGGTAGAAATCCGTAACTTCCTGGGAGAAAAGTATATTCGTAGAGTTCGAATGAAGCCAGGTGTTTCATGTATAGTTTCCCAGGCCCAGAAAGATGAGCTTGTCCTTGAAGGAAACGACATTGAACTCGTGTCAAACTCTGCTGCCCTGATTCAACAGGCAACAACAGTCAAAAACAAGGATATCCGAAAATTCTTGGATGGTATTTACGTCTCTGAGAAGGGTGCAGTTGTTGACACCTCAGCATAGACATAATGGATTAAAGCTGCTCTCATTCAACAAGCAACAACAGTGAAAAAGAAGGATATTCGTAAATTCCTGGATGGCATCTATGTGAGCGAAAAGACCACTGTGATTCCACAGTTCTCTGAATAGCTGCTCTCAGATAGAAACCATTAATAAATTTTATGGACTGAAAAAAAAAGAATCATCCTCACTTACCCATCATGCACTGTAAGGGTCATCCATGATTACCCATCATGCACAGTAACAATCATCCTCACTTACCCATCATGCACTGTAAGAATCATCCTCACTTACCCATCATGCACTGTAAGGATCATCCATGATTACCCATCAGGCACAGTAACAATCATCCTCACTTACCCATCATGCACTGTAAGGATCATCGATGCTTACCCATCATGCACTGTAACAATCATCCTCACTCACCCATCATGCACTGTAAGAATCATCCTCACTTACCCATCATGCACTGTAAGGATCATCCATGATTACCCATCATGCACAGTAACAATCATCCTCACTTACCCATCATGCACTGTAAGGATCATCCATGCTTACCCATCATGCACAGTAACAATCATCCTCACTTACCCATCATGCACTGTAAGAATCATCCTCACTTACCCACCATGCACAGTATATGAACATAGGAACAAGGGTCAGCCATTTTACCAACCAAGCCTGTTCTGCTATGCAATGAGATCTTGGCTGAGTGGCCTAACTTCATAAACCCGCCTTTGCTTCACACTCCTTCATACCTAAAAATCTATTTAAAATTAACAACTGATCAAACGCTTGCCGTTTGCAATAGAGAGAGAAAGTTTTACAAACTTGTGCACGGAGAAGTATTTTCTAATTTCTCTCCTGAAAGGTACCCTGCCAATTAGACTGCCTATCCATTAACCTCACTCTCTCCCTCTTCTGCAACTCAGCCAGTTTCCTATCCACTTTTGTCCTCAATACTTTGCCTTCAATTCCATAACTGGTCATCCCCACTTACCCGTCTTTTTTGTTTATTCACCCATGGGATATGGAGGTCACTAGCAAGGCCAATATTTCTTAGAATGGTTACAGCACAGAGGAAGGTCATTTAGCCTGTCACGCCTGTGCTGGGTCTTTCTAAGGATAAGTCAGCTAATTCCACTCCCTTGTCTTTTCCACATAGCCCTGCAAAAAATGTTTTCTTCAGATAATTATCCAATTTCCTTTTGAAAGCCTCAATTGAATCTTCCACCACCACACTCTCAGGCAGTGCATTCCAGATCCTAACTATTCACTGCGTAAAAAAGCTTTTCCTCATGTTGTTGTTGGTTCTTTTGCCATTCACCTCATATTGCTGTCCTCTGATTATTGAACCTTCTTGCCCTTAAGAAGGTGGTGGTGAGGCACCTTCTTGAACTACTGCACAGTGCCAATCCCAACTTTGTTACCCATCATTGTAAGTATGAATCATCCCTGGTTATGTATGATAGATGGCATGAATTGTCACTCGCCACCGTGTATGCATTATATCAATCGCCCCAATGACCCAAACGCCCCATGCTAATTATAAACTTCTCGTTAACCTCCACAAGCAACCCCTCCAGGCCGCAAACATTCTTTACTAAGCTGTACAAGTGGAAGTATGATGAAGCAGTATGAGCGAAAGGTTTTAATTTCCTGGGTAACCTTTCGTTGATGTGGAGATGCCGACGTTCGTTGCCAGTGTCACAGTTTCAGCTTTTACTGCATGGGATACATTTCCTTCTTTATCGCCACCTCTACTGGGTTGAAATCATATTGTGCAGCATTAACAAATGAACAAATTAATACCTACATTAAGCAGCAAGGGGAACTTCCCATGGCTTCACAGCACTATGCAAAGCCCCATGATGCCACTACGTTCATGAGCCACACTATGGTTCTATGGTTCTATGGTTCTCCAATGAAAATCTGATGCCCTGATGAGAGACTTCTGTCACATTGGCCTGACATGGAAGTGGGAAGCAATGCACGAGGCCTCAGATCCATTTCTTCGCCGGGATGCATCCACATTGGGCTGAGAGGCCACTGCAAATTTGGTGAACCTTTATGAAGTCCACTGTGGCACAGTGGTTAGCACTGATGCCTCACAGCGCCAGGGACCCAGGTTCGATTCCCGGCTTGGGTCACTATCTGTGTGGAGTCTGCATGTTCTCCCTGTGTCTGCGCGTGTTTCCTCTGGGTGCTCCGGTTTCCTCCCACAGTATGAAAGACGTGCTGGTTAGGTGCTTTGGCCATGCTAAATCCTCCCTCAGTGTCCCCAAACAGGCACCGGAGTGTGGCGGCTAGGGAATTTTCACAGTAACTTCATTGCAGTGTTAATGTAAGCCAACTTGTGACACTAATAAAAAAAGTCTCCAAAAACATACATACATAAAGAACTCAATGTTGCAGCTTTCAGGGTTTCGTACCAAGAACGTACTAAAGCTTTGATTGTCCATTTGTTATGTTCTCATAGTGTCTACAGCTATTTATGCCGAACATAATCTCCTATTTTGTAGGAAAACATGTGACTGATCATTCTTTTGTGTACTGCATACAAAGTTACTTCATAATACTGCTGTTAGAAGAACAGCAGAAGAGTAGGTCTGGAGAAGAGTAGGTCCAGCCATTTCGAGGAGGGTGGTGAATGCCTTCAGAATTTCATTTATCCACTACATTCAGTTTCCAAGCAGACTATTGACATGTGTTTCATTGCATGGTTCAACTTCAGGCCTACCATTTGAATCATCCAATTTGATTTTGCAACCTTGCAATTTGTTGCCAGTTACAAGTCATGTTGCAGAATTACATTTAAGATAGGATTCTGACTGGGATGCAATCTATTTGCTAGTATTGGAGAAAGTACAGGACGTGCAAGAATGACCTGCCTTCATTGTTTACCAGGGATGCTGTCTCCTTAAGCCAGACTTTCAGCAAAGTTTTGCAACAGGGGCTAAGCCAACAGCTGTTAAAGTGGCTGCTGCCTTGAACCCTTTCTATTACATAGAATTAAATAAAATTTTCAGCATAGAGGCTACACTGCACCATGTGAACTTCATCTCAGCTTACATCACCCTATCTGCACATTAATCTATTCCTTTCTCTCTCATGACCTTATTTGACTTTCTCTGAAATGCAACTATGCTATTTGCCTCAATTACTTCATGTGGTTTCACGTTCTAACCACTCCACAAGTTCCACGTCCTAACCACCCTCTGCATAAAGATGTTTCTCATTTATTCCTAGTTGGATTTATTTATGACCCCCAGGTCCTTCTTGACCTTTTGGCTAAGATCAAGTGTGATCTAGTGATGCTGCACTTGGTCGTGGCCACTGGGTTGCATTTAAGCTTCATTTTCATATGAAGCAATTTTTAAAAGCAGCATCTTGGCCTTTTGGCTAAGATGCAAATGAGATCAAGCCTTGGGGGTGGAGCCATCTGCCTACTCCAATCAGCTTGGCTCATGTAGATCAGGCCCAAGACAGGGTCAAGGGTCGCATACTGTGGTGGACCTCAGTTGTGCCTTTGTCCTATATGGACCACCGTTGTGTGTGTTGTCATACCTGGACACATCCCCTTCCAGTTTGGTTCCTCCCCTCAGCACCTAGTATAAAGGTGGCTGTCTCCTCCCCCTTGTTCAGTCCAGGTCGGTTAATTGTTGGGATCTGCTCCTGATTCTGTTGTGAATAAAAGCCTACACTTATATTGGCATATCGGTAGTCTTTCGCCTTATTGATAGTGCATCAATTTTATTCACAACAGTTACTAGTATGGAGCAGTTTCTAAAACCCGACAAGTTAGCTTTAGACCCTCAAGAGGTTGGAGCCTCTGATAAATTTGATCATTGGTTGGACTGCTTCGAAGCATTCGTCGACACCGCTACGGCCATCGACACCGACGCTGCTAAACTCCACGTGCTCCGCGCCCGGGTAAGCGAAACTGTCTATGGAATCTTCCGGGACGCTGCTACTTACGCGGACGCTATCGAACTCCTAAAAGGGCAGTTCCGAAAGAGCCCTAACGTGGTTTACGCCAGACACCTCCTAACTACCCGCAAACAGCAGCCAGGAGAATCGTGCGCCCAATTTCTGCACGCCCTGCGAGTCCTCGCCCGAGCATGCGACTGTAAGGCTGTTTCAGCAGCTCAGAACACGGAGGATCTGATCCGTGACGCCTACGTTGCGGGCATTGAGTCTACATACATCCAGCAGCGTCTGCTGGAACAAAATGACCTAGACCTCCGGAAAACGGCCACGATGGCTGAAACGTTAGAAGCAGCCTCCCATAATCTCGGGTCTTACCTTGGATCCCGTTCCACCGACGGCTCCACTGCGACGGCTGCTCCCGCAGGGCCCAAATGTTACTTTTGTGGCCTCCCTAAGCACCCTCGGCGTCACTGCCCGGCAAAGGACGCGATTTGCTCCGGATGCGGTAAGCTAGGCCACTTTGTTAAAGTCTGCAGAGCAAAGCCGCTTCTGAAGACTCGTGGAGCCATGTGTGCTCCGAGGGCGCGGCCATCTTTGATGCAGGCGGCGGCTGCGCGCGAATCGCCATCTTGGATGCGGTCACCGGAAGTGCGGGAATCGCCATCTTTGATGCGGTCACCGGAAGTGCGGGAGTCGCCATCTTTGAGACTGGCATCAAGGCAAGCTGAGCAGGAAGCTTCATCCGTGACGTCATCAGACGGCGACGAAGATGGATTCTTCTTTAATTCAACAGTGGCATCGATTTGCCTGGACCAGTCGCAGCCACATCAACTCTCCAAGTCCATAATGGAGATCAAGGTAAATGGTTATGCAGAAAACTGCCTGTTTGACTGTGGGAGCACGGAAAGTTTTATACACCCTCGCACAGTGCGTCAATATGCCCTTCCCGTGCGACCCTGGAGCCAGACCATCTCCATGGCCTCGAATTCTCACTCGGTGGAGGTCCTCGGGTGCTGCTTGGTGACGCTGACGGTACAGGGCACAGTCTACGAGCGTTTTCGGCTCCTCGTGCTGCCGCGACTCTGTGCAGCTGTACTGCTGGGGTTAGATTTCCTCAGCCATCATAGGAGCGTCACCCTGCAGTATGATGGCCCTTATCCCCCGCTCTCCGTCTGCAAGGCGCCGTCACGGCAGCGCCCCTCGCGCACCACCTGCAGTCTCTCGACCCTCAAGATCACCCCCCCCCCCGTTATTTGATAACCTCACCCCGGATTGTAGGCCTATACCCACCAAGAGTAGGCGCTATAGTGCGGATGACCGGGCCTTCATTCGGTCCGAGGTACAACGTTTGCTCCAGGAAGGGATTATCCAGGCCAGCACCAGCCCCTGGAGGGCGCAAGTGGTCGTAGTTAAATCGGGGGAGAAACACCGCATGGTGATTGACTACAGCCAGACCATAAACAGGTATACCCAACTAGATGCATATCCTCTTCCCCGTATCGCGGACATAGTCAACCACATCGCGCACTATAGGGTTTTTTCAACGATCGATTTGAAATCAGCTTACCACCAGCTCCCTATCCGCTCGGAGGATCGCCCATACACTGCCTTTGAGGCGGATGGCCGCCTCTACCAGTTCCTCCGAGTCCCCTTTGGTGTCACCAATGGGGTCTCAGTCTTCCAACGGGCCATGGATCAAATGGTGGACCAGCACGGACTACGGGCCACTTTCCCGTATCTGGATAACGTCACCATCTGCGGCCATGATGCCAACCTACAAAAATTCCTTCGTACGGCTACTCTCCTGAACCTCACATACAATGAGGCGAAGTGTGTTTTCCGGACACGCCGCCTCGCCATCCTTGGGTACGTGATAGAAAATGGTGTCCTTGGCCCCGACCCAGCCCGTATGCGTCCCCTTATGCAGCTTCCCCTCCCTACTACCCTCAAAGCACTGAGGAGATGCCTGGGCTTCTTCTCCTATTATGCCCAGTGGGTTCCCCGTTACGCAGATAAAGCCCGTCCGCTCCTAAAATCGACCTCTTTTCCCCTGGCGGAGGAGGCCTGTCGGGCCTTCGATGACATCAAAGCGGACATCGCGAAGGCCGCGATGCACGCTGTGGACGAATCCATCCCATTCCAAGTGGAAAGTGATGCGTCTGACTTTGCCCTAGCTGCCACCCTTAACCAGAGGGGCCGTCCGGTGGCCTTCTTTTCCCGGACCTTACAAGGCCCTGAGATTCGACACTCCTCGGTCGAGAAGGAGGCCCAGGCCATCGTGGAAGCCGTCCGGCACTGGCGCCATTATCTCGCGGGCCAACGATTCACCTTAATTACGGACCAGCGGTCAGTTGCCTTCCTGTTTAACACCAGGCAAAAGGGCAAGATTAAGAATGACAAGATCTTGCGGTGGAGGATTGAGCTCTCCACCTACAGATATGACATCATGTACCGGCCTGGGAAGCTCAATGAGCCCCCAGACGCCCTGTCCCGTGGATCATGTGCCAGTGCCCAACTAGACCAGTTACAGTCCCTCCATAACGACCTCTGTCACCCGGGTGTCACCAGATTTTTCCATTTTGTCAAGTCCCGTAACCTGCCCTTCTCCCTTGAGGAAGTCCGGACGATTACCAGGCAATGCAGGGTCTGCGCTGAGTGCAAACCGCAGTTCTACCGGCCAGGTAGGGCGCACCTTGTAAAGGCCACTCGCGCGTTCGAGCGCCTTAGCGTTGATTTTAAAGGCCCCCTCCCCTCCTCTAACCGCAATGTTTATTTCCTGAATATCATTGACGAATACTCACGTTTCCCTTTTGCCTTCCCCTGCTCGGACATGACCACGGCTACAGTGATTCGGACCCTGAAGAAGCTCTTCACCCTGTTCGGCTTCCCAGCCTATATTCATAGCGACCGTGGGTCCTCTTTCATGAGTGATGAGCTGAGGCAGTACCTGCTCGCCAAAGGCGTTGCCTCCAGCCGCACCACTAGCTATAACCCCAGGGGCAATGGTCAAGTAGAGCGGGAGAACGCAACCGTCTGGAAGGCCGTTCTATTAGCGTTACGGTCTAGGGGCCTTCCAGTCAGCCGTTGGCAAGACGTCCTTCCGGACGCATTACATTCCATTAGGTCACTCTTGTGCACAGCGACCAATACGACCCCTCACGAGCGGATGTTTTCATTTCCCAGGAAGTCCTCCTCGGGTACTTCGCTCCCGGATTGGCTGATGTCCCCGGGACCCGTCCTGCTTCGGAAGCATGTCCGGACCCATAAGGCAGATCCCTTGGTCGAGGAGGTCCAACTGCTCCATGCTAATCCCCAATATGCTTATGTAGCGTACCCTGATGGGCGGGAGGACACGGTTTCTGTCCGTGACTTGGCACCCGCGGGTGCCCCGGAGGTCACCACGTCCTTCCGCCCCACGGTCCCTGGTGTCGTCCATTCGGAGACTGCTACGCCTCTTCCTCCCTCAGTCCCTGTCCCCAATGTAGTGTGCCCAGAGCCTGTTGCAGCCCCCCACCCCCCAGCTCCGGTTCCCACTGTTCCCCATACGCCACCAGGGCCACAGCCCATTCCTCTCGCCCCTATGTACAGCTCGCTTGAGTCGCCGGAGCCGTCGCCACGCAGTACCCGACGACTGGACGGGACGACGGATCGGTCCGCTTCACACCACCCAGCGCCTTCTCTCGACGCTCACTGTACGGAGCCTGGGCCGACATCGCTCCCTGCTCGGACGACTCTGCGACCTGCACTACGACGATCGCGACGGCGGATCAAGCCACCGGTTCGTCTGGACTTGTGATATTGTTTCCGCTTCACCCCCGTGTTGTTTTTTTAAAAGGAAGGGGTGAATGTGGTGGACCTCAGTTGTGCCTTTGTCCTATATGGACCACCGTTGTGTGTGCTTGTCATACCTGGACACATCCCCTTCCAGTTTGGTTCCTCCCCTCAGCACCTAGTATAAAGGTGGCTGTCTCCTCCCCCTTGTTCAGTCCAGGTCGGTTAATTGTTGGGATCTGCTCCTGATTCTGTTGTGAATAAAAGCCTACACTTATATTGGCATATCGGTAGTCTTTCGCCTTATTGATAGTGCATCACATACCCTGTCTTGTCAGCTTGGATCGGAAATGTCTCAACTTGTTGAGACTCTGAATTGGACTTGATTTGATTGAATTGGAAAAGTATATTTAAAAAAATGGATAGGATGCTGTGCTTGGTTGAGGTCATTAGGTTACATTTAAGCTTCATTTGAAGCAATTTTTAAAAGCGGCATCTCGACCTTTTGGCTAAGATGCAAATGAGATCAAGCCTTGGAGGAGGAGAGTCTGCATCTACTCCAATCAGCTTGGCTCATGTAGATCAGGCCCAAGATAGGAGTGGAGGCCCTGTCTTGTCAGCTTGGATTGGGAATGTCTCAACTTGTTGAGACTCTAAATTGGACTTGATTTGATTGAATTGGAATAAAAATACAAAAAAAAAGTGTAGTATCAATGTGCTGCACTTGTTTGAAGTCATGAAGTTACACTAGGGCTTATTTGAAGCAATTTTTTAAAGCGGCATCTCGACCTTTTGGCTAAGATGCAAATGAGATCAAGCCTTGGAGGAGGTGCAATGCCTGCTCCAATCAGCTTGGATCATGTAGACCAAGCCCAAGACAGGAAGTGAGAGGCCCTGCCTTGTCAGCTTGGATTGGGAATGTCTCACTTGTTGAGACTCTGAATTGGATGTATAAACAAAAAAAAAGTGTACCTTATCAAATCCTTTCTGAGTTTTATAGGCCTGTGTTTGTCCAATTAAACCCCTTCAAGCAACAGAAGGGAATGGATGCCAAAAATCCTAATCGGTAGAGTATCCATGTCTAAACCAGCTACAAGTGTCTTGGTGGCAGGACATATTGTCTTCCCAATAGAAAACAGTCATAAGAGGCCATGGTTATCTGCCCACCACATTCCTGTATAGGGCTGTCTGGATGTCATGTCTACAGCATAAAAGCTTCTTTTCCCAACACCATCATCCTTTCATACAGAACCTGCGGCATGCCCTGACCAGGACCATCTCTATGCTGGTGATGCTGCACCAGCTGCCCAGAATGAAGAGTAGCTCCAAAGGCTCAGGGGTCCTCAGTCCCCTGCCTGTGTCATATTCTCCCTCCCCATTAGTGTCGGGAAAACTGTAGTTATGGGTCAGAGTATTGGAGACACAACAGTCAGAAGCAGAGCAGTCATAAAATTCTGCTACCTCGGCTCTACACTGACAACCGCAACCAGCAGTACGGTGGCACAGTGGTTAGCACTGCTGCCTCATGGCGCCAGGGACCTGGGTTCAATTCCCAGCTTGGGTCTGTGCTGAATCCGCACGTTCTCCTCAAGTCTGCGTGGGTTTCCTTTGGGTGCTCCGGTTTTCTCCCACAGTCTGAAAGACGTGCTGGCCATGCTAAATTCTCCCTCAGTGTACCCGAATAAGCGCCGGAGTGTGGCGACTAGGGGTTTTTCACAGTAACTTCATTGCAGTGTTAATGTAAGCCTACTTGTGACACTAATAAATAACCTTTTAAACTTTAAACAACCTGTGGGAAAATGTATGCTTCAGTGCAGAGGCCATTGTGCTAGTTGCTGTCTTTATTATTTTAGTTCATTTTAAAACTTTATTTCTTTCCCCTGTTGGTAGGGCATTCCTTTAATTTGCAAAACCTGACCTTGACACAAGGCCCTAAAATACTTGCAGTCAGTCCCCACGACACAGGGAATGGAGAGAGAACGGGAATGTGTTACTGATCTCACTGTGGACTAACCATACCCATGTTTCAAGATGGCGCCAGAGTGTGGCGATTCTTTGCGAGCTATGTATGGTATGATTTGTCTATATAGCACGCAAAACAATACTTTTCCTGTATCTCAGTGCATGTGACAATAATAAATCAAATCAAAACAGGAGTTCCATTGCATTTACATGCATCTAGTCTGTGACCATTTGCACAAACATCTGAAGCTAAATGCCTACTATTAAATAGAAGTCAGGGTGACACCATCACTTGAAGGGGCAACAAGATGAAACATATGAAATCATGCAGATCAGGTGCATCTGTTTAAACCCTGGCTCACCACCACCCTGAGACAGTCAATGAACAAGGGAAAGTAAAAGGAGACTTGCAGTTATATAGCACCTTTGACTGAGATACAGAATAGGAAAATAAATTAAGTACCTTTTCCAGCTGTATAATTCTCACTTAAATTTCAACTGATCAAATCCAAGTCCTATACCATTCCTTTGTTCTATGATTCTTATCCTATATCATGCTATCCCCAAAAAGCAACTGAATATTAGGAAACTAAAGCATGAAGCATCAGGAATGCACTCGTAATTCAATTCGGCAACAGCAGTGATTACGTTTCAATGGTACAGCATCAGTTGTAAAGGACTGTGAGACAATGTCCTGAGGTCATTGAGATGCAAAATAAATACAAGTTCTTTCATTTTCTTATCCTGCAGATTCCAAGAAAATGTAGAATTGGACCATAATTTACCAGGTAACTGGAAAAGTTTGAAAAGAATTTGGAAAAGTACGAGTTAAAGGGAGAAATTGCCTTTCCTTGCCTCAGGACACGCCAAAGTACCTGGCAGCCAATTAAGCACTTTTTGAAGTGTAGTCACCATTGTCATGTAGAAATATATATGCTTTAGATATATATTACAAGCAGCAAGGATCCCAGCACTTCCTCAGGGATCAGTGCTGGGACCTTTGCTGTTTGTAATCTTTATAAATGATTTGGAGGAAAATGTAACTCATTTGATTAGTACGTTTGCGGACGACACAAAGGTTGGTGGAATTGTGGATAGCGATGAGGATCGTCAGAGGATATAGCAGGATATAGATCGGTTGGAGACTTGGGCAAAGAGATGGTAGATGGAGTTTAATCCGGACAAATGTGAGGTAATGCATTTTGGAAGAACCCTTAAGAGTACTGATAGGCAGAGGGATCTGGGTGTACAGGTACACAGGCCACTGAAAGTGGCAGGTGGAGAAGGTAGTCAAGAAGGCATACAGCATGCTTGCCTTCATTGGTCAGGGTATTGAGTTTAAAAATTGGCAAGTCACGTTGCAGCTTTATAAAACCTAAATTTGGCCGTACTTGGAATATAGTGTTCAATTCTGGTCGCCACGCTACCAGAAGGATGTGGAGGCTTTGGAGAGGGTACAGAAAAGATTTACCAGGATGTTGCCTGGTATAGAGGGTATTAGCTATGAGGAGGGGTTATAGAAACTTGGTTTGTTCTCACTGGAACGACAGAGGTTGAGAGAAGTCTACAAGATTATGAGGGTCATGGAGAGAGTGGATGGTCAGAAGTTTTTTCCCAGGGAGGAAGAATCAATTACTCGGGGGCATAGGTTTAAGGTGCAAGGGCGAGGTTTAAAGGAGATGTGTGAGACAAGTTTTTTACACAAAGGGTGGTGGGTGCCTGGAACCCGCTGCCAGGCAAGGTAGTGTAAGCAGATACGATAGTGATATTTAAGGGACGTCTTGACAAATACATGAATAGGATGGGAATAGAGGGATTTGGTCCCCGGAAGGGTAGTGGATTTTAGTTCAGATGGGCAGCATGGTTGGTGCAGACTTGGCAGGCCGAAGGACCTGTTCCTGTACTGTAATTTCCTTTGTTCTTTGAAAGGCGGCAACCAATTTACGCACAACAAGCCCTCACTGACAGCAGTGAGATACGCGACCAGGTTGCCATATTTCTGTCCACCTCCCAGTCCATTGACACTTTCATGCAGTCTACACTTCTTTTCCTTGCTATCAACTTCTATAACTTCTGCAAACTTCTTAACTATGAACAGCAAGAGACCCACTACTGAGCCCTGCAGAACTCCACCAGACCAGCCTTCCAGTCACAAAAACATCCACTGGCCATTCCACTTTGTTCCCTGTAACTCATCCAATTTTGGATCCAACTTGCCACTTCCTCATGCATCCAGTGGGCTTTCACCTTTCTGACCAATCTGCCAAATGGGAACTTGTCAAAAGCCTCGCTAAAATGCCGCATTGACCTCATTATTACCACCTCAAAAAATTTAATCATGTTAGTTGGACAAGACCTTGTCTTTGCACAGTGATATGGTATCCACAATCAAAGGGAAAGACAGAGAACATTGTTAAAGGCAGCTCTGAAAAAAAACACACAGGTCCATCAGAGTCTTACCACACTTTTCTCAACTGGTATAGTTCACCAAAAAACAGCCACTTTCATTCAGATGTCACCATTAACAAAGTAAATTGACCATTGGTTGCTTTACAAGAGTGTAATCAGAAAAGACGTGACACAGAGCAACATAACAAGATGTTAGGACAAGGACCAAAGATAATGAAAAATATTTGATTAAAAAGAGAGAGAAATTGTCATCCTCATTTGCAAATTCCTGCCTGGCCTCATTCCTCCCGATATTTCTCCTAGATCAGTCAACATTCTGTGATCCTCGCATTCCTCCACATTTGATGTCTATACCTTCAGCTGCCTACACCCTAAACCCTACAACTTTCTCCATAAACTTCCTCACCTTCAACAAGACCGATACAGAGGCAGAGATTCCAACCACCTGAAAATGGCCATCAATGACGGTGAGGGATGGGGCAGGGATTCTGAAAGACAAACAGGTTTACCTGCCAATCAAATAACAGAAATAGAGTCCACCTGGGAGTCCTGACCAGGGTCAGTATTTCCAACAGATCAACACAGTTTAAGATAACCCTCTCTAACAGAGGGGAATGGGGGAACCTTGATTAGGTTGGACGGGTTGGGGTGGATGGGGTGTGGTATCAAGAGAGACTCAATGCCCCCATTCAGCCTGGGAATTGCTGCCATGCTTTCTGACCTCTTTAACAGGCAGGGCACTCTGGATGTCACCATCTAACCCACAAACTTTGGCAGGTCAGTAGCTGGCAGCAGCTGCTCCAATGGACTTTCAGAACCCACACAATTTAAAGCAGTAAAGGCTTGTTGCCAACTGAACTCAATGGTAAATATTACAACCTCCTCGTGGGTACCTATAAGGTCAGAGGCCATGTAATAGAATGCTGATGGTAAGACAACATTCAAAAAGAGCCTTCATGACAAGACAGCTCTGGTCTCCATCTCACAAAATGGATATGGAGGTAATGACCTACTTCTATGCTGCAATGCCCAGCTAATTCTTTGTAATATTTGAAGCTGATGATCTAGTGTATGCCAGTGATTGAGTGATAGTAGGGGTATAAAGAATAACTGGGAAAGAATTGTGCTTAAGAAGTCCTGACCTCGTCCTCCTCCAAACCCTAATTCCTACATTAAATGGTAAACATAAGCCACTGGAGGTGATTTGGCCATTGACTAGTGCACCACCAAAACTGCAAAATCCTGTGACAATGACTCAAGGTTATGACTGTGAGATTAAGTATAAACCAGTTAACTTGCTGGTCACCATCCGATACACTTAGCAGATTGCCTCATCCAGAGAAAACAGAAGATATATCCTTCGATCTACAACTTAACTTCAAAAGTCTGAGGACACGTACCAACCAACTCAAGAACAGCTTCTTGTCTGCTGCCATCAGACTTCTGAATGGACCTACCTCGCATTAAGTTGATCTTTCTCTACACCACAGATATGACTGTAACGCTATATTCTGCACTCTCTCCTTTCCTTCTCTATGAACGGTATGCTTTGTTTATATAGCGCGCAAGAAACAATGCTTTTCACTGCATGCTAATACATATGATAATAATAAATCATATCAAAAATCAAATCAAAAACTAGAAGATGTTATCCAAACTGTGTCTATTGAAATATTGAGCAAGTGTTTATGTGAGTTCAAATACTGTACCAAAAAGATTAGTACACAATCCAATGTGTTACTGGGAGAGTCACCGACTGTCAGAGGTGGTCTTCTGAAGAGACATTAAACAAAAGCCGTGCTGCCCACTCAGCTGGATGTAAAAGATCGCATAACATTACAAATATATGGATTATGAGCAGGAGTAGGCCACAGCCCCTCAAGGCCACTCTGTCATTTAATAAGATCATGACTGATCTGATTGTAACTTCAACCCCACATTCCTGCCTATCCCCAATAACCTTTCACCCCCCCCCCAACACCCACCGCCTGTTAATCAAGAATCTATCTAGCTCTGCCTTAAAAATATCCAAAGCTTCTGCTTCCACTGCCTTTTGAGGAAGAGAGTTGCAGAGACTCACCACTCTCAAAGAGAAACTATTTTTCTACATCTGTCTTAAATGACTGACCCCTTATTTTTAAACTGTGACCCCCTAGTTCTAGATTCTCCAACACGAGGAAACATCCTCTCCACATCCACCCTCTCAATACCCTTTAGGATCTTAAGGTCAAGTTGCCTCTTAGTCTTCTAAACTCCAGTGGGTACAAGCCTAACCTCTCCAATGTTTCCTCGTAAGATAGCCTGTCCATTCCTAGTGTTAGTCTAGTAAATTTTCTCTGAACTACTTCGAACACATTCACACCTTTCCTGAAATAAGGAGGCCAGTACTATACACAATATTCCAGATGTGCCCTGTACAACTGAAGCATAACCTCCCTACATTTGTAATCAATTCCCCTCACAATAAATGATAACACTCTATTAACTTTTCTAATTACTTGATGTACCTGTGTGCTAACATTACTCTGAAAAAGTTATCTCTGGTGTTACAACCAATGTTTAACCCTTAACCAACAACACATTAATAGATTATCTGCTCAGTATCGCATTGCTTTTTGTGTGAGCTTATATGCACAAATTAGCCATCGCATTTCCATGCTGCCACAACACTTCAGAATGACCCTTTGGTTGCAAAGGGCTTTGAGACTTGCTCACTTTGCGAGAGGCGCTACTTACTGCAGGTCATCTTTTTTTCTTCAGGAAACAAAATCCCCCTTTCATCTCCCCTCCTTATTCTTTTTGCCAATTACAATCTGTCTCACCTGGCTACCAACCCGCCGGCAGTGGAAATAGTTTTTCCCATTCAAGTCGATTGAAATTCCTCATAATTTTGAGCACCTGTATGGAATCTCCCCTTAACCTTCTCTGCTCTAAGGAGAACAATCCCAGCTTCTCCAGCCTTTCCATATAATAGAAGTCTATCATCTCAGATATCATTATAGTTCATCTCATCTGCTCCGTCATGAAGGCCTTGATCTCCATCCTAAAGTCTGATACACAAAATTGATAAATACTCCAGTGGATGCCTCAAATAATTCCTAACTTTTTAAATATCTTCTTTGCTTTTATACTCTATGCTTCTATTTATAAAGCACAGGATATCTAATCAGTTTTATAACATTATTACTAGCTTGTCAATTTCTTAGTCATTTTACGGGATGTGGGCATCGCTGGATGGCCCAGCATTTATTGCCCATCCCTAATTGCCCTCCATTTCAGAGGGCAGTTGAGAGTCAACCACATTGCTGTGGCTCTGGAGTCACATGTAAGCCAGACCAGGTAAGGACGGCAGATTTCCTTCCCCAAAGGACATTAACAAACCAGATGGGTTTTTACCACCATCAACAATGGTTTCATCACTAGATTTTTAATTCCAGGTTTTTTTTACTGAATTCAAAATTCACTAGCTGCCAAGGTGGGGTTTGAAGCCGGGTGTCCAGATCATAAAATAGAAGAATCATAGGATCCCTACAGTACAGAAGGAGGCTATTTGGCCCATTGAGCCTGCACCGACAACAATTCCACCCAGGCCCTATTCCCGTAATCCCACATATTTACCCTGCTAATCCCCTTGAAACTAGGGACAATTTAGCATGGCCAATCCACCTAACCCGCACATCTTTGGACTATGGGAGGAAACCGGAGCACCCGGAGGAAACCCACACAGATAAGGGGAGAATGTGCAAATTCCACACAGTGACCCAAGCCAGGAATCGAACCTGGGTCCCTGGCACTATGAGGCAACAGTGCTAACCACTGTGCCACCCTGCCACCCACTTGACTTGGGTTTGTGGATTATTACTGCTATGCCACTGCCTCCCCACCTTTAAAATATTAAACCATTTCAATCAGAGACTAGAAGCAACCCTAAACCTCTCTGAGTTTCCTTCAAATCTCCACTCTTCTATTCTGCCTTTATGAAGAGATGAAAACACCAACCACTCAACGGATTTGGTAAACACATTGTGGGTTCATTTATAGAGACTAGACACAAGAACATTTATACAAAGCTAAAAGGCTTGAAGACATCTGTTCTGCTGTGTCATTTGTTCTGTTTATATGTGAAACTGAGATTGGAATTTCCCTTCTACTGATGCCATGCAACTTTCCCTTAAAGACAACATCCCCCTTCCTTTTTAAAAGTACTGGCCCCTTCCAAAGAAGTACAACCATTTAGAATTCATGTTCATGTTTAGTTATTATTACACAAAAACTAAACCTATGAGTCTCTAAAGTATAAAGATAATCTGCTGATACGTCCAGATATTGTGATGGTTACTTTGTCTGGACGCTTCTCTAATGTTTCCCAGTGCTCTGTGGAGTTTTCAGTCTTGGAAGTTGTTCCTGGTGGTATTTGGGAACTAATCTTCGCTGCATTGGACTGTACTGAGGTTGAGGATCAATAATAGATCTGATTTGTCCTCGGTTGAGCCTCACTGTTGCACCTTTATGTAATGACTTCATAGGACCTTGGTTCCAAACAAATCCTTGTTATCTCAACTGGTTACCATGTACCTCCTATGGGACCCTGAATACAATATGTCCCAACTGTAAACCTGCATTTTTACCATGTATGTTGTTCATCTTCTTCTACAGTGTTAAAAGTTGCTCTCTCATTTCTGAGAGAGCAGAATGGGTAAGTGTAAGTAAATTGGTGCACACTGGTCTGCCAAAAATGAGCACTGACGATGATGGAATAGTTGAACTTAAAGATATAATTCTCAAATGTAATATTACAATGTGTAGAGCTTGCATGTGTCTGTCTACATTTGAGACTTATGGATTTCACCACCCGAGTCATTTGTTCAGCTAAGCTGCTAAGATCTATAGTGAGTCACCTGACAAAGGAGCAGCGCTCCGAAAGCTTGTGGCTTTTGCTACCAAATAAACCTGTTGGACTTTAACCTGGTGTTGTTAAACTTCTTACTGTGTTTAAAAATCATTCCCAGTAAATACCTAGCTTATCCCACTAAAGCCAAAATGGTCTCGTGTCCGTGCACATACTGAATCCAATTACGCCATCCTTCAACCATGGTTTTCCAGTTTCTGGAATGTGGAATCTTTTGTCATTTCTCCTTGTACCTGCTGGTATTTGAATTGTACCAGATTAATTGGGAGAGCATCTTCAAGTTCGATATCAATAAAGGATCCATCTTCTGTTTTCAGTGGATTAGGAAATCTGCTAAGCTATCCGATGTGAACAGTAAGTTACCTGGCTTGTCCCTGATCTCACAATCATAACCTTGAATTTTTATCAGGAGATGTTGCAATCTCATCTCCAATGGCCTGTGGTCGATCTCTGCCACAAATCTCTTGCTAAAAAGGTAGATATGAAAATGCATGATTCCAAATACGAAAGCTAATGTTTCCTGTTCGATGTTGGTGTAGTTGAATCCTGTTTCAGGCAGAGATTTTGAAGCAAATGCAACCAGCTTGCCTTTTAAATACATCCTCCCAGACCTTCCTATGAGACATCTATCTCCAGGGTAGTTGCCTCCCTAGAATAGTGAAATTGCAATGTTGATGCTTCTGATTACGCCTGTTACAGTTTTTTTAAAGAGGTGTTGGTAGTCTTTTTGCCATAGGAGAGGCGCATCCTGTCTCATCAATTCCCTTAGCGAGGAGAATTGTTGAATCAAATTGGAAATGTACAGAGGCATGAAATTAAAGAAACTTAGACATCTTCGAAGATTGTTCTTATTTCGAGGCTTTAATGTCCTCTATATGCTTGGATTGGGACATATGCCAGAACTGGAATAAATAAAACCAAAGAAATCGATCTGCTGCATGTCAATGGTAAATCTCAGATTGTTGAACACTAATCCTTTGATATAAGCCGTTTGCATCAATATGTACAGATAATGGCCATGTCCTTGCTTTGTTCTTCCCACAACAACAATGTCATTGGTGATACAGATGCATCTTGGCACAGGGTATGTAATGTGGTCCATGTGATTTTTTAAGAGATCCGGGCCCACCACTGCCACCATGTTGTGTTTTTATAATGATATTAAAGCACCAAACAATCATAAGCAATAGGATCAACATGCTGTTTGTTCAATTATTGAGACTAGGAACATTTAGACCAAACCACGAAGCTTGAAGACATTAGCAGCAGAGATGTGAATGCTGTTTTCTGCTCACAGGCCAAAGTGAAACAGACTGGATCATATGACACATTTCTCTTCCAGTGATGGCAATCTGTTATCCCTCAAAGGCATATTACAACATCATCCAGACCTATTTATTTACTCTTTCCACACTTGGCAAACTTTGCTTCAGCTCCCTCAGCCTTGAGCTCTGAAATTCGCTCTCCACAGCTCATGTTTCTTTATTTTCCTTTACAATGACCCTTGGAACCTACTTCTTTGACCAAGCTTTTTGTCACCTGTCTTAATATCTACAAATGTGGCTTTCCATAACATATTGTTTGGTGATTGATCCTGTGTCTATTCTGCTATACAACTGAAAGTTGTTCATGATTGCCCTGCCCCTTGGCACTGCCCGGTGCCCGATGGGCTATGTCACGGTTCCTGGTATGCACTGCCAGGGTCCCAAGCTGACAGCGCCAGACACTATCCGGCCCTACCCCCGAGCAACCAGGGGGCTTCAACAGCCTTTGGTCCTTCAGGCACTTTTTTATGGGTCACAAGTCAGATGTAACTTCCATGGCCAAAACCTTGATGACTGACAAGATTAAATCCCATATTGTTATCTATCAATGTCGTGTTTGTTGCAGCCATTCTGCCTCCAGCCATGATAGAGTCCTGCAGTCTAACAGACCGCATAGTCACCGATGGGCAGATACGTCATTCATATATTTTGGGATGCATGTCACTCAGGAACTAAACTTAACTTTGTCTTTTTATTGAGCAGGCACGAAAAGTCTGTCAACAAGTGTTATACAGTAAGAAGTTTAACAACAAGCCACTTTTGCTACCAAATAAACCTGTTGGACTTTAACCTGGTGTTGTTAAACTTCTTACTGTGTTTACCCCAGTCCAACGCCGGCATCTCCACATAACAAGTGTTATAGCCAGTTGCTTGAGAAAACAGTCAGTCAATCTGAAGTGAATTGTCTCTAATTGTCAATATTCAAACAAAGTTGGGCCGAAGGGCCTGTTTCCATGCTGCAAATACTTTCAGGAGAGAAAACCTTCAATAATCTGCTGGATTTATGGGTCACCTCAGGTGAGTTTAAAAAATAAGGCTTGGAAGCCTCACACAACTCTCAATATAAGAGCTATTTACATGCCAAAGTGAGAGATTTAGTCTTGACAAATGAATAGCCCAATAGTACAATTTCCCTATTTGCGTACTGGCTCACAACACTCAAACTTTCCCAGATGGATCACTTGAAAGCTTCATTCATTGCACATGCTCAATAGTGGCTGCCGTGGCTCAGTGGCACAAATGTGGCTTTTGAGCATGGTGCTGGGTTGGTTTGCCCTGTTGCAGGTGCCGCTTTTTCAATGAGACATTGAACAAGGCAAGTATAATACCCTATGACACTATTTTGGATATGAACTGGTGGGGGGGTGATCTTACCGGCTCATAATGCCAGTCATTTGGCATGGCAAGCCGGTACGATCGCACAAGAGGCGAGAAACCAGGTTTGTGCCTCTCATGATGATACCGGCCACGGTCTGCCAGAAAGGACGCAAGGCTGATTTTAATATTCATTTGCTAATTTAAATATTATTAGTGAGCCCAGGATGAACTGTCTGGGCTCACATGCCTTAACGGCCTTGTCAATGGAGGTCCTCACACTGGTGAGGATCACATATCACCCCCAGCAACGGGTACCTGACGTGATGGCCTTGCCTGAAGGACCAAAGGCTGTTGAAGCCCCCTGGTTGTTCGGGGGTAGGGCCGGATAGTGTCTGGCACTGTCAGCTTGGGACCCTGGCAGTGCATACCGGGAACCGTGGCACAGCCCATCGGGCACCGGGCAGTGCCAAGGGGCAGGGCCTAAGGGGAGGGGCAGGGCCTAAAGGGGAGGCAGGGAGTGGGGAGCTGCACATTCTGCACTGGGGATCACCAGGATGGCAATTGGCTGGGGGTTGGGGTGTAGCAATTGGCCGGGTGGCGGGGTGGGGTGGGGGGGGGGGGGGGTGATGAATGGGGACGACAATCAGGAGGGCTGAGTTCAGGGGGGCGATCGGGGAGCTGCGGTTGGCAGGGCAATCAGTGAGAGGACGATTAGGGGGATGACTGGGGGGTTTTCACCACTGAGCTTCTCAAGAAGGGAGTCCAGCATTATTCAACTCATAATGAACACTCGATTACAAAACTTTGCACTAATATCACACTAAGAAGACACCCCAGGGATTTCAGTCACAGCTATGGTTACAGAAAACTATCTAATGCAAACTGCTAAGTGCTTGGCAGCTAAAAGTTTGTGATATCAGGGCACATAGCATCCTCTATCAGTCTGCAGCCGGCTTCCCGGTAAAAGTAGACTCTGTCCACTCCCCCTACTGGTGAGAATCACACTTTGCCTCTTTTTTTTCTAAGTGCCATAAGACGGTTTCAGGAAGCTCACCCAAAAAATGGGTGCAATTCTCTCCTATTTTCATGCTCATTCAGCACTTTGAATTTTTTGGAAAGATGCCCCCCCGACCCCCCCGCCCCCCCTCCCTTCCCTCCACACCCCCCCCCCACACCCCCCCCCCCCCCCCCCCCCCAACCACCCCCGTAGTGTTTGCTTGACCAATATTTATCCCTCAATCAACAACAGTAAAAATTGTTGGTGGTTATTTCACAGCACAAGGACCATTCAGCTGATCAAAATGCCATATATAGAACTTACAGTGTTCACATTGGCTCTCATTTTTCCAACATTACAGCAGTGGCTACACTTCAAGAAATATTCCATTGGCTGGAAAGGACTTTGAGATACACTGTATAAATGTAATTCTTTCATTCCCTCATTCACTACGCATATTTAACTTGCGTCTTCAAATCATAGAAATCATAGAAACCCTACAATGCAGAAGGAGGCCATTTGGCCCATTGAGTCTGCACCGACAATAATCTCACCCCCAGCCCTATCCCCACAACCTCACACATTTACCAAGCTAATCCTTCTAACCTACACATCCCAGGGCACTAAGGGGCAATTTAGCATGGCCAATCAACCTGACGCATCTTTGGACTGTGGGAGGAAACCGGAGCACCCGGAGGAAACCCACGCAGCCACGGAGAGAATGTGCAAACTCTGCACAAACAGTGACCCAAGCTGGGAATCAAACCCAGGTCTCTGGAGCTGTGAGGCAGCAGTGTTAACCACTGTGCCACCGTGCCGCCCATATGGCATTAACAACCTGAGGTATTTCACAATGCAAAGACATATGCTGACCAGCGTTTGTTACGAGAGACAACAGAAGCTTGTGCAGGCAGGGAGGATAGCAGGGTTGAGATGTTAGGAAGTGAATTCCGAGAGTAGGGCCAAACCTGGGTAGGGTTGTGCTGTAAAATGGAACAGTACAAAAGGAGAGGGACATATGGGGGAATTTCCGTGACAGGACCAGTTCTTCTGAGTTATTAACAGCCACAGATCTGGTTTCTGAATATGGGTAATGCCCATTGGCATCCTCAGTGCTCGTCTATGCTCCCAAGCAGCTGTACGTACACCAGCAGGAAAGAAACTGACAGATTTCCCGGCATCAAACTAGGCATCAGTTTCAAATATTAAAAAGGCATACCAAGCCCAGTCAACCTGGCAAAGACCTCCTCACTAATCTCTGGGCATTTGCACTATCCTACAGACCAGTCAAGCAACAACCTGACAGTTCAGGTCCCACCTGCCGGCAGACTCATCCAGTCCGTCAAAGTCAATGGACCTTTGTCTTGTTCATTGCATTGATCGCGGTGAGGCCCACCACAGTCATACAGATTCATAACTATTTATCAATCGTAACTATTAGCAACCATCTTTAAACTGAATGCCGAATGGATGATCCACCTTGACCTCCTCCTGAGATCCCCATCTTAACACATGCCAACGTCCAGCCCATCTGATTCACTCGATGCAATATCAAGAAATGCTGATCACCCTGAATACAACAAAGGCTATGGGCCCCAGCAACATCCCGGCAGCAGTGCTGCAGGTGTGCGTGCCAGAACCTAGCCGCGACTCTCGCCAAGTCATTCTAGTACAGCTTTCGCACTAGCCCCTGCCTGACACTGGGGAAAATTGCTGAAGCATGTCCTGCCCACAACAAGCAGGACAAATCCAATCAAGCTGATTACCACCCCTTCAGTTTAATCTCAAATATCAGTAAGGTAATGGAAGGTGTCATTGACAATGCAATAAAGCAGCACTTACTCACCAATAACCTGCTCAATGATGCTCAGTTTGGGTTCCAGCACCATTTAACCGTGGATCTTTGTTTGAAAATGGACAAGGAGAGGTGATGGTCTAGTGGTATTAGTGCTAGACTACTATATCCAGAAACTCAGCTAATGTTCTGGAGACCTGCCATGGCAGGTGGTGGAATTTTAAAAATCTGGAATTAAGAATCTACTGATGACCATGAAACCATTGTCAATTGTCGGAAAAACCCATCTGGTTCACTAATGTCCTTTAGAGAAGGAAATCTGCTGCCCTTACCTGGTCTGGTCTACATGCGTCTCCTGAGCCACAGCAATAATTTTGACTCTCAACCGCCCTCCAAGGGTAACTAGGGGTAGGCAATAAATGATGGCAAGCCAGCCATGTTAAAAAAGGAATTCCAGAGACGATGGCCACGATTCTCCCAAAAGTGCTGAAAAACTGTTCTAGATCCCGACTGCTTTGTCAGTTCAACTTCTCACCCGAATCTCCCCACTCTGCACTGCAGAGGTCACAATCGTGAATCTCATTAAAAGCCCGGGGGGGCCTATTTGTGCCGGAGTCTGGACATTCTGGAACTCTGCGCATGCGCAGTGGTCCCGATCTGTCAGTCTCCCCGTTTGCTGGCCAGCTCAATCACTGGCCAGCCCAGGACCCCCACAGTGCTGCCCCACCAGCAGCCCCCCCCCCCCCCACACCCCCCCCCCCCCCTCCCACCCCCACAGCCCGATCGCAGCCCCCACAACAACTCCCGTGCCAGCCTAGATCCTCCCGTCCCGGAGTGCCCCAATGTCCAGCCCACCTCCCCCACCCCCACCCCTGGCAGTGGCCCACCCCCCTCACCACAGCAGATACCCCCCCCCCACCCCTGCTGACCTCCCCGGGGTCAGGCACCCTTCCCCCCCCCACCCAGGGAGGCAGACCACCCCGCCCCCCCCCCTCCAGCAGACCACCACCCCCCTCCCAGCCCGCCCCAATCGCTGCACTCCCTCCATCCCAGACTGATCCCCATGCAGAGTGGTAGCGGGAGCCCCTCCACCCCCCACTGATTGCCCCTAGGCCCTGCCCACAATAGGCCCCAACCCCTTGACACAGCCCGATGCCCGATGGACAGTGCCATGGTGCCCCCTGGGCATGGGTGCTTTGCCCCTTGGGCAGTGCCAAGGGGCACAGGCTGGCACTGCCAGGATGCCCATGCCCAGGGGGCACCACTTCCCGCCGCCCGACCCCCTGGGGGGCCCCGATTGCACTCTTCATTCCGGCGGAGTCTCCCGCTAGTTTCCCAAATGTGGGGAGCTAGTCTAAACCCCGTCGGAATGAAGTACTCCTGGCGGGGTGAGAGATTCAATCGGGACCAGTAAGTTCCCGATAATTAGATTTAAACGACATTGAAAACATATTTTTAAAAGGTTCAAATGCCTCACCTGTCTTCCCGCCGGTTTCCAGCATAGTCTGACCAGAGACTGTTCGCCGGCTCTGGGAAATGTGCATGCATTCCCGGCGCATGCGCAAATCCCGGAACAAGGCCGGCGACGCGCATCTCCCACCCTGACCCACCAGAAACGTTGCGGGTCGCGATGGGAGAATCATGGCCAATGTGAGAGTGACAGACCTTGACATCAAGGCGGCATTTTACTGAGTGCAACATAAAGGAAATTAGGGTTAATGGGAATTGAGGGCGAAACGCTCCACTGATTGCAGTCATACCCAGGTTGTGGCTGGTGGAGGCCAAAGATACCTATAAAAATTGGGAAAGGTACAGATCATAAAGTGGCTTTGAGAAATCTCAGGGGAGAAGAAATGCAAACTATATGGACTACATACTGGGGATACTTGGTGAGCATATAATGTAGCCAGGTAAGATTTTTATAGTTGAGGTTGTCCAAGACCATTTCCTTCCTTATAACCCAGACTACACTTCAAAATGCTCTTCATTAGCAAGTGCTTTTGGACATTATGACAATCAACTTTCCTTTCCTTTTTGACCTTATCTATTTATTTGCTCTTCGCAAAACGCAAAGAAGCAAATACAATGTGAGAAAAAACTTTCTCACACAACAAGTGGTTGGGGTCTGCAATGCACTGCCTGGGAAGTGTGGTGGAGGCAGGTTCAATCAAGACAACCAAGAGGTCATTAGATGGTGACTTCAATAAAAACAATGGACCCGGTTTTACTATCAAGTTGCACCCGTTTGCAGGCACGAAAACTGGGTCAAGTCGGGCATGAGGTGAGTAGTGCGATCCACGCCTGCCTCCATGCCGGTTCCTCCTTTACCATGGCCCAAAAATGGCCATGATCGGGACCGCGCCCGAAATGGGCGCAACAGTCATTTAAATGTATTTGCATGCATTTAAATTGACTTAATGGGCTGCACGCTCAACCTTACCGGCACATGCCCCTTTACCACCGAGTTCGCCCATCCAGAATCGGCGCAAAACAGACATGTTCCACAAAAGTCCGATTCGGGCGCACCAGTTAGTGAGGAGGTAAGTGCCGAGTGTCCGAAGTTCTCTCTGCTTGAGATCGGTGGGGGGGAGGGGGTTTGCTGCCATTCTGCCTGAGATCAGTAAGGAGGAAGGGGGGAGGGGCTCATAATCGGTCTGGGTGGCAGAGGGAGTGGGGGGATAAGGGGGTCAATAATGTTGTGGGGTGGGGCAATGTCTGCGGGAGCCAAGAGGAGGTGTTATCTGGCCCAGGAGGGATGTGGCAAGGAAGCTGCATTCTATCATTTCTTTTGTCTGCGCATGCGTGGTTGGAGGTGCCGATCGGAGCTGCAGGATTCCGGGTGCGTTAAGCTCCGCCTACAGGGTTTTTAAGCGCGATTCGGAATCGCTGATATTTTTTCAGGCAGAGTGCGTATGGGGGCATCTGAGAACGGGTCTAAAAGTCGGATCTGAAACACTCCCAGTTTCAAGTCCACCCAGCAGTTAGAATCAAAATGATAACATAGGGCCCTGTGTGCAGGGGTACGGGGAAAAGACAGAGGAATGGCACTAAGTCATTCCGCTCATTTAGAGAGCTGGTGCAGATGTTTTGCTATGGAATTACTATTAGAAAATTGGATCATAGCAAATGTGAGGGGTTGGGGAATACGTAACTGCTTATAAAGCGGGGAGCAATCGAAAACACCTTTCTGTTTATGGATGTGTTGTGACAAGACAATTTAGTGCAGTTTGAATTAATCCCTTTACTCCTTATACACTTATGTCTGCGTGGTCAAGTTCCACTCCAACTCCATTTTCAAGTTTACTGATGATACCGCTGTGGTGGGTCGGATCTCAAACAATGACAAGACGGAGTACAGGAAAGAGAGAATCTGGTGAAATGATCCAATGACAATAATCTCTCCCTCAATGTCAGTAAAATGAAAGAAATAGTCATCGACTTCAGGAAACATAGTGGAGGACATACCCCCGTCTACATCAATAAGGAGACCAATGTACAGAGTACTCCAGATGTGGTGAAATGGAAATGGTCAAGTGCTTCAAGTTTCTAGGTGTTCAGATCACCAACAATCTGCCTCGTCCCTCCAATTTGACGCTATAGTTAAGAAAACCCACCAATATGGACCAATCTTGCATTAAGTTGATCTTTCTCTACACCCTAGCTATGACTGTAACATTACATTCTGCCCTTTCTCCTTTCCTTCTCTGTGTTTGGTATGTTTTGTCTGTATAGCGTGCAAGAAACCATACTTTTCATTGTATCCCAATACACGTGACAATAATAAATCAAATCAAAAATCCTGTCCATCACAGAAGCATCAAAGTTTATTTATTAGTGTCACAAGTAGGCTTTCATTAACACTGCAATGAAGTTACTGTGAAAATGCCCTAGTCGTCACACTCCGACACAAGTTCGGATACACTGAGGGAGAAGTTTGCATGGCCAATGCATGTCTTTTGGATATTAAACATATTATCTAAATGGTGATAGATTGCAGAGCTCTGAGATGCAGAGGGGTCTGGGTGTGCCAGTGCATGAATCATAAAATGCTAGTATGCAGGTAGAGCAAGTCATTTATTGCAAGGGGAATTTAATACATAAATAGGGAGGTAATGCTTCAGTTATACAGGGCATTAGTGAGACCACATCTGGAGTACTCTGCACATTGGTCCCCTTATTTAAGGAAGGATGTAAATGTGTTGGAAGCTGTTCAGAGAAGATTTACTAAACTAATACCTGGATTGCATGTATTGTCTTATGAGGAAAGATATGTTTGCATCTGCTGGAGTTCTGAACAGTAAGAGGTGACTTGACTAAAATGTATAAGATCCTGTGAAATCTTGACAGGATCAATGTGGTTAGAATTTTAAAATTTTGGCAATATTTTCCCAGTTAATGGAAAATAAGAAGTGGCGGGGTGAAAAATTGGCTGTTGATCTGCCACAAGCATGTTCCGTGATGCCGTCATTAACCAGTTTCAGCTTCACTATTTTTACAGACTTTAGCTCAGGCTCATCTGATATTCAGTGCAGCCGATTATACATCATTCACCTAAATTCCTTCAGATTACACACAGCTGAAAATTCTGGAACAAGTTTCAGTCGTCTAAGGATTTAGAATAATATTTACTTAGACTGAAAACATTATTGAAATAAATACATTTTGGATAGATTGATTTCAATGGATTTAGACAGGCTTCCATGGAGTAAACTATTTACATAGGCTATAATTACTGAAATGGGTTGTATACCAACCAGCCAAAGAAGTTAACCAAACATCCTTGCAATACTGTGACTGTGTGTTTTGCAATGGCTGGCTTCTTTAGTTTTTTGAAGAGGCTGTTCCTTAGGATTTGGGGGTTGCACCTCAGCCCCCCCCCCCCCCACGCCCCCCCGCTCCCCCACCCAACCTTCCCCTCCGCCCCCCCACCCCCCTCCCCCTCCGCCCCCCTGCCCCCCTCCCCTCCCCTCCGCCCCCTCCCCCTCCGCCCCCTCCCCCTCCCCCTCACCGCGCTCCTGATCTTTGGCCACCCAACGTCAAGGGAGAAGACAAAAAGGATCTTCTTGAAAGTCTCCTCCTAGGCCTTACCAAGGTGGCCATGAACAGGTCCAGGCATTGGGTGCATCCAGTCTGACTGCCTGCCCCTTTTCCGTGGAGCTGTCCATGGTCGGGTGTCCCTGGAGAGGGAGCACATGGTGTCCATTGGTTCATTTGAGGCCTTACATCGAAACGTAGAAACAGAAAGTAGAAGCAGGAGGAGGTCATTTGGCCCTTTGAGCCTGCAAAACATTCATTATGATCATGGCTGATCATCCAACTCAATAACCTGATCCCGCCTTCCCCCCATATCCTTTGATCCGCTTCATCTCAGGTGCTATATCTAACAGTTTCTTGAAAACATTCAATGTTTTGGCCGCAACTACTCAACGTGATAGTGAATTCCATTGACTAACCACTCTCTGGGTGAAGAACTATCTCCTCATTTCTGTCCTAAACTGTCTACCCTGTATCCTCAGACTATGACCCCTGGTTCTGGATGCCTCCAACATCAGGAACATCCTTTTTGCATGTGGGCACCATGGTCGGGAGCTTCAACTGCCCTGAAAACCACATTTTGATTTAATTAGATAAGTTTCCATTGGAGTTTTGGTGTTGTTGCTGAGCCTCTTTAAAGAGGTATAACCTGAATTTAATTTGTTAATTTGCCCATTTGTCTTGCTCAAAGAGGGAGAGCGTTGTACCTCTTTGGAGAGTCTCACCAGTAAGGCAGCATGTTCTGCCTCTGTATTTATTGATTCATTCATAGTAAGGTTGGCATCGCTGGCAGTATTTATTGCTCATCACTAACCTGTAGTCCGTCACTAGACTAATACCCCAATAGCCAGCGGGAACTAGAGGAACAGATGTGTCGGGAGATTGCAGATAGTTGTAAGAATAATAGGGCAGTATTCGTGGCAGATTTTAATTTCCCCAGTATTGACTGGGCCACCCAGAGTGCAAAGAGTCCGGTCAGGGTGGAATTTGTTAAGTGAGTCCAAGAAAGTTTCCTGAATCAATATATAGAGGGCCCTACTCAGGAGGGTGCACAACCAGACCTCCTCTTAGGAAACAAGGCAGGGCAAGTGCCTGAAGTGTCAGTCGGGAGCACTCCGGATCCAGCGATCATAACATTATTAGTTTTAAAATAGTTGTAGAAAAAGATAGGACGGGTCCATGGGTTAAGGTCCTAAACTGGAGCAGGGCCAATTTTGGGGGCATTAGGTAGGATCTAGCAGAGGTCGATTGGCTAAGTCTGTTTGAAGGGAAAGGAATGACTCGCAAATGGGAGGCCTTTAGAAGTGTAATAAGAAGAGTCCAGGGGCAGTATGCTCCTTTTAGGGTGAAGGGAAAAGCTGGAATGTTTAGGGATCCCTGGCTGACGAGGGATATCGAGGTCAGGAAAAAGAAGGAAGGTAACATTGGGTTTAGGTAATCAGGGACAAGTGAATCCCTCGATGACGATAAAAAGTGTGATAGTACACTTAAGTGGGAAATCAGGAGGGTAAAAAGAGGATATGAGATGGATCTGGCAGGTAAGGTTAAAGAAAATCCTAAGGGGTTCTATAGCTAAATAAAGAGTAAAAGGGTGGCTAGAGAGAGCCGGACTTTTGGCACGGTTTGCTCCGTGCCGGAAATCAGCGGGTCAGCATTTTAATAGTATTTAGCATACTATTTAAATGCTATTAGCGGGCCCAACGCTGAATTAGCCAGGCCTGCTAGCATCTCCCACCCCACCAGAGTGTTTCATTCCAGCGGGGATTACACCAGCTGGCATTGCCCAAGGGGCAAAGTGCCCATGTCTAGGGGGAACCTTGGCACTGCCCACCGGACATAGGGCAGTGACAAGGGGTAGGCCATGTGGGGGACAGGGCCTATGGGGCGACCTGTGGGAGTCCCGCTGCCACTCTGCCATTGGGATCAATGGGGGCAGAGAGAGGCCAGTAATTGGGGCGGCCTGCGGGGGGGGAGATTCTAGTCTGAACTCCCACTGAAAAAAACAGCGTTATTTACTCCAGTTTTCCCATGAATTAGATACATAGAATTTTTATGGAAGAATTCCTTGATTTGATTTTATTTTATTTGATTTAATTTATTATTGTCACATGTATTAGTATACAGTTAAAAGGATTGTTTCTTGTGTGCTATACAGACAAAGCATACCGTTCATAGAGAAGGAAAGGAGAGAGTGTTACAGTCATAGCTAGGGTGTAGAGAAAGAAGGAAAGGAGAGAGTGTTACAGTCATGGCTAGGGTAATGCGAGGTAGGTCCATTCAAAAGTCTGACGACAGCAGGGAAGAAGCTGTTCTTGAGTTGGTTGGTGCGTGACCTCAGACTTTTGTATCTTTTTCCCGATGGAAGAAGGTGTAAGAGAGTTTGTTCGGGGTACATGGGTTCCTTTATTATGCTGGCTGCTTTGCCAAGGCAGCGGGAAGTGTAGACAGAGTCAATGGATGGGAGGCTGGTGATGGATTGGGCTACATTCACAACCTTTTATAGTTGCTTGTGGTCTTGGGCAGAACAGGAGCCATACCAAGCTGTGATACAACCAAAAAGAATGCTTTCTATGGTGCATCTGTAAAAGTTGGTGAGAGTCGTAGCTGACATGCCAACCTTCCTTAGTCTTTTGAGAAAGTAGAGGCATTAGTGGGCTTTCTTAACTATAGTGTCTGCATGGGGGGGGACCAGGACAGGTTGTTGGTGACCTGGACACCTAAAAACTTGAAGCTTTCAATCATTTCTACTTCGTCCCTGCTGATGTAGACAAGGGCATGTCCTCCACTACGTTTCCTGAAGTCGATGACAATCTCCTTCATTTTGCTGACATTGAGGGAGAGATTATTATCGTCGTACCAGTTCACCAGATTCTCGATCGATTCCACCCATTTGCTTAATCTCTTTCCACTGGTGAAGTTCCGGAAGATTGGAGGGTGGTTAATGTTGTTCCATCATTTAAGAAGGGTAGCAAAGACAAGCCAGGGATTTACAGGCCGGTGAGCCTGACACAGTGGTGGGTAAGTTACTGGAGGGGATTCTGAGTGACAGGATCTACCAATATTTGGATAGTCAAGGTCTGATTAGGGATAGTCAGCACGGCTTTGTGCGTGGGGAGTCATTTCTGACAGATCTTTTTGAGCTTTTTGAAGAGGTAACCAAGGGGATGGATAAGGGTAGGGCAGTAGATATTGTCCACAAGGACTTTAGCAAGGCCTTTGACACGGTCCTGCATGGCAGACTAGGCTGGAAGGTTGGGTCGCATTGGATCCAGGGAGAGCGAGCTAATTGGATTCACAATTGGCTCAATGGCAGGAAGCAGAGAGTGATGGTTGTTTCTCGGACTGGAGGCCTGTGACTTGTGGTGTGCCTCAAGGGTCAGTACTGGGACCCTTGTTATTTGTTATTTATAGAAACATAGAAAGGAGGCCATTCAGCCCTTCGAGCCTGCTCCACCATTCAATATGATCATGGTTGATCATGCACTTTCAGTATCCCACTCCCCACTTTCTCTCCATACCCCTTGATCCCTTTAGCCACAAGGGCCACGTCCAGCTCCCTCTTGAACATATCTTAAGAACTGACCCCAACAACTTTCTGTGGTAGAGAATTCCACAGCTTCACAACTCTCTGAGTGAAGAAGTCCTTCCTCATCTCAGTCCTAAATGACTTACCCCTTATTCTTAAACTGTGACCCCTAGCTCTGGACTTCTCCAACATCGGGAATTCTTCCCGCATCTAGCCTGTCCAGTCCCACCAGGATTTTATTTGTTTCTATCAGATCCCCTCTCATTCTTCTGAATTCCAGTGAGTACAAGCCCAGTCGATCCAGTCTCTCTTCATATGTCAGTCCTGCTACTCCGGGAATCAGTCTGGTGAATCTTCGCTGAACTCCCTCAATAGCAAGAATGTCCTTCCTCAGACTAGGAGACCAAAACTGCGCTCAATGCTCAAGGTGTATCAATGATTTGGATGTAAATGTACAAGGCTGGTTAGTAAGTTTGCGGATGATACTAACTTAGGAGGTGTTGCTGATAGCGAAGAAGGTTATCAAAAATTACAGGGGGAATTTTGATCAGTTAGGGAAGTGGGCTGAGGATTGGCAAATGGATTTCAATACAGATAAGTGTGAGGTGTTGCATTTTGGAAAGTCAAACTAGGGTAGGATTTATACATGGAATGGTAAGGCTCTGGGGAGTATTGAGGAACAGAGGGACCTAGAAGTACAAGTACATAGTTTGTTGAAAGCGGCATCACAAATAGACAGGGTGGTGAAAAAGGCATTTAGCACACTGGACTTTCTCAGTCAGGGCATTGACTATAGGAGTTGGGACGTTATGTTACAGTTGTATAGGTCGTTGGTGAGGCCACATTTGGAGTATTGTGTACAGTTTTGGTCACCCTGTTAAAGCAAAGCTGGAGAGAGTGCAAAGATTTATGAGGATATTGCCCAGACTGGTGGCCTGAGTGAGAGGGAGCAGTTGGCCAGGCTCGGACTTTATTCCTTGGCAATGTCATCCTGGCACTGCCCAAGGGGCAAACTGGCAAGGTCAAAGGGGGTGGGGCCAGATGGTGAGGGGCCTTGGGGGGCCGATTGGTGGGGGTGGGTGGTCCCGTTGCCACTCTGCATAGGTGGCAATGGTAGGAGAGGGAGGGAAGGGGGTAATCAGGGCTGGCCATCCGGATGGGGGTGGTTGAGACTGCTGGGGTGAGAGGGGGGGAGGGGAACATCGGGGCTTGTCCAGAGAGGTCCGGGAGGCCAGCAATGCGGGCTGTGGGGCTGGCCAGCAATCAGCAGGCCGGCAGTGCGGTGCCACTCTGCATGTGCCAATCTCTGCTCTGACAGATTGGTGTATGCGCAGTGGCCCGCTCAGCACTATGCTGCAGCCTCTCCAGTGATCCACCCACTGATTTTCAGAGTGAATCCCGCTAGGGCACTCTGCAGTGCACAGAATGTCAGAGATTCGCTCTGAAAATCACGCAAAAAAAAATCAGTGGGAGTTACTCTAGTTTTCACATGAATTCAGCACTTAGAAATTTTGGGGGAGAATGGCCCCTGAGGTCTTTTACATCCACCCAAGAGGACAGACTGAATCTCACTTTAAGACCTCATATGAAGTCAGCACCTCCAGCTGTGCAACATACACTCAGTGCTGCACTGGACGGTCGGCCTGGATAACGTACTCAAGTGGAGCTGGAATCTGTGACTTTGTGGCACTGGACCTGGTTGATATCTGTGCAGTAAGGAGTCTACCAACACAGGTGTCTCTGTGCCCTGTTTGAGAGCAGATTTCCACTCCATCTGACGAAGGAGCAGCGCTCCGAAAGCTAATGGCGTTTGCTACCAAATAAGCCTGTTGGACTTTAACCTGGTGTTGTTAGACTCCTTACTGTGTTTACCCCAGTCCAACGCCGGCATTTGACATGGTAAATAAAGGGGAAATTCCCTCCGATCCAATGCTGTGCATTGACCAGGTCCTGAGGAACATCCTGCTCTTTGAAATAATGCCATCAGATTGTCTAACTGAAGCTATGGTTGGCACTGAAAATACAGACAGCATTTGTAAAGTCCAAAATAATATTCTCAAATAAAAACAGAAAATACTGGAGTAACTCAGCAAATCTGGCAGCATCTTTGGAGAGAGAAACACAGTTAACATTATGATTCCATTGACCCTTCTACTATTCTAAAGGAGTCAGGCGGACCCAAAGCATTAACTCTGTTTCTCTCCCCACAGATGCTGCCAGACCTGCTGAATTAATCCAGCATCTTGTGATTTTATTTCAGATTTCCAGCATCCGCAGTGCTTTGCTTATATTTAATATCACAGAATTACAGAATCCTACAGAAGGAGCCATTCGGCCCATCAGGTCTGCAGTGACCACAATCCACTCCAGGTCCTATCCCCATAACACCATGTGTGGTGAACCATAGATGGTTACCACTATGGGTACTGAACCATAGATGGTTATCACTATGGGTACTTGTACATATGTTACTCTTGTTACTGTTGGGGTTAGGGTTGGGGTGTTCCACCTGTTGGTATTGTTCTGTGGTACACTCCGGTTGGCTCTGCCTACCTATAGGAGTATAAAGGTCATTGCACTTCCTAGTGACCCTTTAGTCTGGGATTGTATTGTTAAGCAGTATGCTCCATTCTTGTTGCTAATAAAAGCCTTTATTTCCCGGGTACGATCCAGCCTCCCGAGTGAATTAATCGTGCATCACCATGCATTTACCTTAGCTAGCCCCCCTGACACTAAGAGGCAATTTAGCATGGCCAATCCACCTAACCTGCACATCTTTGGAGAGTGGGGGGAAACCGGAGCACCCGGAGGAAACCCACGCAGACACAAGGAGAATGTGCAAACTCCACACAGTGACCCACGCCGGGAATCGAACCCGGGTCCCTGGCGCTATGAGGCAGCAGTGCTAACCACTGTGCCACCGTGCCACCCTCAATATATTCTCAAACACTGACAACTGTCAAATCCGTGATTACACTATGGGAGCTGACCACATTGTACTATGCATTGGTACAGATGTCACAAACTGTGAAATCACTGAAGGACACTACACTGTTTTCTAGAGGCTAACACTGTGGAACAATTCCATTATTTTAGACATCTCTGTGTCTGAAATAACTGATGATCTGTGACTTTCAAACTTTCCACCAGAATCAAGGCAATTTGTTGGAAGGTTTGATGAAAGGAATTATTGGATTTTAATAATAAACTGCCAGGAACAGAACTGAAGGATAAGTGAGCAGAGATGCAAAGCAGAAAGGCAATTAGTTAATTAAAGTAATTTTAATGTAGAGTATGCACTTCCTGCCATGTCTTATATTAGTTGATTTTTGTTTGTTTCCATCAGTATGTTAACATGGCAAAGGAATTTCACACATGCGTCATTCACTCTTAGCAATATATTTGTTTCTCTCCCTATTTCACAAGCTGTCGGTGCTGCTTTTTCAGTGAATCCTTCATCACTTACGGCCATTATTTTTTAATGTTCAGGCTGCATCCATCTCGCGACTTCATTTTGTCATCTCCCATCTTTGAAGCCTCTCTGAAGTAGAGGTGCATCTCATACCACACCAGCTCTGGCTTTCTCCACAGTTTCATCGCTGTAGTAAAAGGTATTTGCAACAATGGCAGATTTGCAAACCGTACTGACAGAAAATAAACTCAGGGAGCTTGGAGCTAATTATACAGACAAGTGCCAGCATTTTCATTCCTGGGTTCTGGTTCTGTCATTGGGGTGAAATCCGGGGGGAACCCATAAGTGACGGGGCCCAGGGGGAGATTTGTGGGGGTAGCAGTCAGTTAAAGGTAGTGGCTCCCAAGTCTGCAGGGCCGATGGAAGGCCATTCAGCACCGGACGAGTGGCAGAGATGGGCCCTGCCAATGTAGGCGGGAGAACGAGAGGATGCCTCTTGATAAAGTCATCCTCTGAAGCCTTTTCAAGATTTAAGAATTTCCAGACCGTCATTATGAAAGGGATACTTCTCCGAGGGATAGATTAGTTCAAGTTTATTTATTAGTGTCATAAGTAGGCTTACATTAACACTGCAATGAAGTTACTGTGAAAATCCCCCAGTCGTCACACTCCGGCACCTGTTCAGATACATTGAGGGAGAATTTAGCATGGCCAATGCACCTAACCAGCAAGTCTTTTGGCCTGTGGGAGGAAACCCACACAGACATGGGGAAAACATACAAACTCCACACAGACAGTCAGCCAAGCCAGGAATCGAACCCGGGTCCCTGGCATTGTGAAGCAGCAGTGCTAACCACTGTGCCACCGCACTGCACGCGGTGGTGATGGTTTTCAGCTGCAGTTCATCCGTCGGGAAAATTTGATGAGTGTCCTTAATCGGTCCTCTAATTGGCAGGCAGCTATCATCCTCCACTCCAAAGCAGCCTCCTTCAAAATAGGCGTGACGCGGGAACGGGTTGGCTGATCAGCACGTCAGTTTTTAAAAATTCTTTCATGGGGCATGGGCGTCGCTGGCTGGCCAGCATTTATTGCTCATCCCTAGTTGCCCTTGAAGGGCTGTTACGAGCCAACCCCATTGCTGTGGCTCTGGTGTCACATAAATGCCAGACCAGGTAAGGATGGCAGATTTCCTTCCCTAAAGGACATTAGTGAACCAGATGGGTTTTTCTGACAATAAACAGTGGTTTCATGCTCATCAGTAGATTCATAATTCCAGATATGTTTTATCAAATTCAAATTCTACCATCTGCCGTGGTGGGATTCGAACCTGGATCCACAGAACATTAGCGGAGTTTCTAGATTAATAGTCTGGCAATAATATCACTAGGCTATCATAGTGTGATATTGCCAAATGGCTTCCGAACACACTTCTATGAAAATGCAATCCAAGGTATCAGAGATGCATTCCTAAAGAATTCCATTTGGATGTTGAGCTGTAATTCCTAGAAAAAGGAACCATAAGCAGCCATAAGGCTTAATACATGCTTGTAGAGAGCATCGGCTAGATCCAAAGTCCAAGAATCAGGTACGACATCAACTTATACACACAGAACTCAATTCTAAGGCACAAGGTTCAGGAGACAGAAAGCCAGCCCCCTCACACACAGAGCACAGTGCTCCCCATTGGATTGAATATACACTGCCCAATACAATAATGCATATTCAGACCAAAAGCCCAATATACAGAAGAAAAAAAACAATAAACAGACACAAGATTTGGCACAAAGACTTGGACACACTCCAACAACCTGCACTCATGTGATTAAAAAGTCCATCACTTGCCCGATTAGCTTAATTACATATATTCTATACATCGGTAATGGAAGACATATGACAACCGTATTGTATCGCAAATCACCAGATCAAAGCATAGGATTTCTACATCACTGCCTGCCACGTGCATCAGCATCCCCGGGCCACTGCCCATTGTACAGTGTGGGCTCCTGGATCACTGCCCACCATTGGTGGCAGGATCACACAGCAAGATCCCCTGACTCTCACATGATCTCCAGATCACTGCCCATCACACACTGCAGCACGTCCCTGTACTATAAAAACATTTTGAGACACACCTCCTATTTTCACTGTCTTCTTCCTTTATTGGGAACATTGTTTTTAATTTCTCCTTGTCCTCTCGCCTGTGTTTTTTTTTAACCTCTTCCTGTCTCTCTTGCTTCTCCCAGGATATTTTACGCTCTTTTTGAGTTTTTGTTTTTTGTGCGGTCATATGGGACCTTTGTCTTCAGCTCCCAGTCCCGTTGGTCATGCACATGGGCCTAACCAATAAAAGATCAAAACCACGCATGTGCAGCTCTTTCCGAGCCAGCGCACGCATGGGAGGCCCAAGACTCATCAGGTCTTGGAGATTCCAACCACAGAGCTGAAGACAAAGGTTTGTTTTAGTTTAATTACATGAGTTTTGAATTATTAAGAATTCTTTTTTCACGGCACACTTGGAGGGTCTTCACGGCACACCAGTGTGTGACGGCACACTGGTTAGGAACCACTGCACTGGATTACTACCTAAGATCTCCAAATCACAATCCTTAGGCACATCAAAATCTCAGCGAGATCTCAAGATCGCTGTCAATTACCGGCAAAGTGGTGGAAAGTTAGATCCAAGAATGACATCCAGGTTCGGCTGGCTTCGGCAGGAGACATTATGAGTGAGTAACTCGCATCTGGAAATCCAAAAAGCATCAACATGAAGCTGAAAGAACATCTAGTGCAGCCACTAGTATGGAGTGCTGTACTGGATGAATGTGAGGGTTGGACTCTGAACAAAAAGGATGAGAGGAGAAGAATAACAGCTTTTGAAATGTGGGAATGGCAGAGGGTTCCAGACTCAGCGGGATGAACAGAAAGACAAATGAGTGGATTAAATCAAGAGCAGAAGTTCAGGAATGAAAAGAGTTGCTCAGTACAGTTAGCAAGAGAAAGAGAGCCAAGTACAGACACTGGAAACGGAGGCCTTGTCCTGGAAACAAGTGAAGGAGTAATTGAGGGTAAAAGTGGAAGAGAAAGAAGAGAAATCAGATGGGTGGATGATATTGAGAGCTGGACTGAGGGAGGATTGAAGAAAGCCAGAGAGCAAGCAAGATGAAGCCAACAACCCCAAAAGGCTATGGTGACAATAAAGGATGGAAAGTATCATTAATAGTTCTATCATGCAGCATTTTGTTATATATTTAAGTAGTTGGATGATTGTTTTAAGAGCCAGTCACATGATTTGGTGGTGATGTCATTGGGATGTTGCACAGGCTGCTGTTTTAGTTTCAATTTCTACTCTGTACAGGCTGGAGCTCCTACAATAAACGTGTAGTGTGTTCATAGAATCATAGAATCCCTACAGTACAGAAGGAGACCATTCGGTTCATCGAGTCCGTACTGATCATATTATTTTGAATCTACGTGTGTTATTTTGAATCTATGTGTGCAAACCACATCTTATTCTTTTTGTTTCAATCCCACAGCCCCTCACGTAGTCGAGACATTACAAAAAAAAAATTGGTAATGTGTCGGGGTTTTGTTTCATCAAGAACATCGAGAAAAACATTGTGGGTTCTCACATTTCGAATATTAGCAGGGTAGGTAGAAGAAAAACAGGATCAAAGTGGCAGTGAAGGAAGACCAAGTAAGGAAAAAAGAGAAAAAGCTTTGTTGGTGATGTCATAAGGGTGTTGCACAAGCTGGTGTTTCAATTTCTACTCCGACCAGGGAAGGGTGAGATTCCAGGCAGTATCTGGCACATTTAAAAACAAGGGATGCTTTGCTGAATGTTTGGCGCTGTTTGGGAGAAAAAAAATCAAGTAAATGGTCTCCAGGATAAATGGGGGAGTACTGGGAAGACAGTCAAATAAAATATACCGAGCAGTCTCGAATCGTTAGTGCCAGCAAGAGAAATGGTGGGTAAATTAGGATCCAGGGAACCCTTCAGTGAGGAAAATGACTGTGAAGAAGAGAATGTCTAGAAAGATAATGAAGAGCTCCAGCTGAAGGTCTTATCCATACAGGGTGGATCACAAAGATTCTGGGTGATTCCTAAGTGGAGAACATATTAGGAGGGAGGTTTATACTGGTGCTGCTGTACCTTTAATTCCTGAGACACATACCAGCAAAAGCTGAAGCATCGTCCTTTAAAACCAGCTGATTTTAAGGACATACAAGAAAGAGATTGTGCCATTAAAAGGTTACATCATGGTCAACATAGGGTTGAGTGCACAAACAGCATCTCCATGTGGTCTGTGGTAATTTTCCAGCTCTATTTGGGAGATTATGGCTTGAGAAGATAAAGCTTAACTGGAGTCAATGTCAAAACAGACCGACATCACCTTCTGGATAAATACAAGAGTGTATTTGAAGAGACACTTGGCTCAATGAAGGGAGTTCATGTGAAACCCAAGAGAAAGGCTAATAACCAACCAAAAAGTCTCAAAGCAAGAGTAATGTCATATGCAATTCATCCCGAGATTGAGGAAGAATTAGTACCACTTATTAACACTGGTGTGTTAGAGCCAATTGCAATGAGTGACTGGACTGCCCTCATCGTACCTGTCATGAAGCCAGGAAGTTCAGTTCGTATTTGTGATGATTTTAAAACAACCATAAATTTGGTGTTGTGTGCTGATTAATATCCATTTCCTTTCATTGAAGATTTCTTTGCTGTGAGTGGGGGGGACTCCCACACTGTGAGTCCCCCCTGCCCACTTCACTGCCCCTCACGCACTGTGAGCTCCCCCACATCACTGTAACTCACACACTGCGAGGCCCCCACATCACTGTAACTCACACACTGCGAGGCCCCGACATCACTGCCCTCACACATTGTGAGCCCCCTCACATCACTGCCCCTCACACCCACTGCGAGGCCCCCACATCACTGCCCCTCACACACTGTGAGGCTCCTCCAAGATAAGGTCAGAATTGGAGATGTTTGCTGATGATTGTACTGCGATCAGTCCCAATCATGGCTCCTCAGATTCTGAAGCAGTCTATATCCATATGCAGCAAGACCTGGACAATATTCAGGCTTGGGCTGATCGGAGGCAAGTGACATTTGTGTCACACAGGTGCCCAGGGAATGACCATCTCCAACAAGAGAAAATTTAACAATCTCTCCTTGACATTTAACAGCATTACTGTCACTCAAACCCTCCACAATCCTGGAAGGGAGGGTACAATTGAATGGAGCCTTAACTGGTCCAGCCACTGTGAGACACTGTGAAATTTCCGGATCACTGCCTATCAGACACTGCAAGGTCTCCACATGACTGCCTGTGAGATCTCCACAATATTCCATCTTCACAGTCCTTCCAAATGAACAAGAAGGAGATCCTTTGGTTCCATGCATCATATATGCTGAACGATGTATAGTTCTAGGTACCTTGTACACTAATTTCACTCAAGTAGTAATCATTTAAGATTGTGAAACCCTTTTAGCTAATCCATCTTCCAAAATTGCAACACATCAGCACTAAGTATTCAACGCTATGATGTGCCAAGGTCCATTAGTGGAGGAGTTTTAAACATGTGAAATCTATGGTGCAAAATGACTGATAAATCAGGATTATAATTTATATGGAAACATGGTTATCTCTTGAGGAAGCTCTACCGCTCAGCCTTTAGGCCGTATAAACCATCTTTCTTGAGTTTGTATTGAAATTCCAGCAGCTACATAATAGTTAAATCAGATTCTTTAACTCACAAGATACAAAATTGCAAGGTTTAATTTTCCTTTTGTTGCTTGATGCATTTGACACACTCTGTTCAACATATTATATTAACTTTGAACTCAAGCCTATTTAATGTTTATAAAAACAAATTAATATTTTTCATATGTTTTTGGAAGCTGTGAGGGTATGTCTGTCAGCGAGTCACGCATCGACTATTCCTCTGCCAGCATACCAATGCCTTTGTGTCCAAGCCCAGCAAAGAATGTCTATAGATAGGTCATTCAACTGTAGGAGCATCGCAACCAAGCCCAATCCTGTGTTCTCTTGACCAGCACATGCATGAATATGTGTACACATATACGCTGAACATCCAGATATACACACACAGGAGTACACGTGTATACATGCATATGTCCGTACGCATTAACTCACATTTCTGGTTGCCTTTTAATATAGTAGACTTAGCAGACTTTGAACCATCTGGAAGTCCAAACAATTCAGTCTTAAGACCAAAGTCAGACTCTACAAGACTAATGTAAATCAGGCCTGCTGTATGGATCTGAATACTGAGGGGTAGTGAAGACAGACATGGGTAAGGGCAACAACTTTCATAACAGTTGTCTTTGTAAGACATGTAACATCTACTGGTTAAATAAAATTCTCAATGAACACCTGTACAAGAAAGCGGGTTGCCACAGGGTTGTCCTTGAGATTAAGAAGCGCTGGAAAAGATGGCTGGGACACAGGTTAAGGATGTCCCATGAGCAAATACCAAATGTAAATGGGGCAGGCCATAAACAACATTGCGTGGGACTGCAGTGATTGAACTTGAAGAGATGGGGCTTATATGGGGCAAGGCACAAGGCACAGGACAAGGCAGGGCCCGATGGAGGAACATTGTTCCCACCTGGGACCAAGAGGATATCTAAACTAATTAATGTAGTAAAATATCCCAGGGCATTTCGTAGAGGCATTATCAAACAATGGTTAACACCCCATCACATGAGGAGATGTTAGGACAGGTGACCAACATCTTGATCAAGGAGTCACATGTTAATTAGTTTTGTAAAGTGGGAGAAAGAGGGAGAGAATAGGAGAGTAGGTAGGCAGAGCGATATGAAGAGGGGATTTCAGAGTTTACGTCCTAGGCAGCTGAAAGTGGAGCTGTAGAAATCAGAGATACACAAGAGGTGAGAATTAGAGACAGGCAGATACCTCAGAGGGTTGTAGGACTGAAGGGGATTACAGAGACAGGAAGGAGTGGAGGGCCATGGAAGGATTTGAAAACAAGAATGAGAATTTTAAAATCAAGGCATTGCTAAACTGGGACCTAATATAGGGCAACGAGAGGTGAGGGGTGCTGGGTGGATAGGAATTGGTGCAAGTTAGGATACGGACAGGATACAAGCGCCTATGCGTATGTGCTTGTGTAGACACAAGGACAAGTGTATCTGTGTACATGCAAACACACACATGCACACACACACTTGCCATCCCTGTCTCAAGGACATGGTACAATTATAGTTCCCTCTATCTCTGACAGCCCAAGCCTGGGGCCAATGAGCATTCCTGCCCTCTTTGGCCACAAGCATTAGGATGGAAGGAAACACAATTTGTAATTTCAATCCCAGTTGTGGAATCTCTTAGCACTTTTCCCTAAATGCAATATCCACACAAGAAAGTGACCAAGGTCATAATTTTACACCCCCCCCCCCCCCCCCCGCCCCCGCCCAACCCCGTGGGATCTGAAAGGGGGGGTTAGGGAGTGTAAAATTACATGGACGGGATTCCCTCTGGGATCCTGCCTGCTCTACCCAAACACAATTTCATGGTGAGGTGGGCAGGGCCTTGGACGGGAAGCTTGTCCATACCCCTATTAAATCCCTTAAGTGGTCACTTAAGGGCCTTTTCCCGACCAGCCTCAATTTTTAGGCTGGCGGGCACCAGCTGGATCAGAGTGCTAAATAGAAAAGATCGTCACCCTCAATCTCAGGTGGGTAGGTGTGGGAGAAGGTAGACCAACTCAATTTTAAGGTCCCTTCAGATTTTGGGCACCCTCTCCTCAGGGACCTCAGGGCTCCTGCTCTCCGATACCTTCCTCCCCATCCCTGCCTGCTTCTGGCTATCCCCTGACACCAAGATCACTTCCCCCAACCCCACCCCCACCTGCCCCTAGGTCCCTGGTACTGACCTGAAGTGCGATCCCGGACTTAGGCAGGAATGGCACTGCAGTACCTTTTCTGGGCTGTGCCTGGTGGGGCTGGAGAGCTGTCAGGCAGACAAAAGGCCGGTCTACTGCCATTCAATGCTCAGTTTAGCTTAATCCGGCAGCAGGCCCGTGGCGATGAGCACTGAGTGCTTGCCATTCTGAAAATTCAGACCTATGTATTTCTGGATGAGTTTGAAAGATTGCAACAAAGTTCACCCAGAGGATGGAGGGAAAAAAGAAACTTGCTACCAGGTGGAGTACTTGAGGCAATTAATAGCGCTGTCTTAAAAGAGAAGCTAGATAAATAGATGAAGGATAAAGAAATAGACGGATAGCAAAATTGAAGTTGCTCGTGAGGAAGCTTGTTTGGAAGAGCATTAATACCGACATAATCCCTTTTGACCAGATTGCCTGTTTCTGTGCCGTTCACTGTATGTAATTCTATACAACTCATTAAAGGATTACAGTGCTGTGTCAATCATTGGGGTGGCGCAGTGGCACAGTGGTTAGCAGTGCCTCACAGCACCAAGGATCCGGATTCGATCCCCGGCTTGGGTCACTGCCTGTGTGGAGTTTGCACGTTCTCCCCATGTCTGCGTGGGTTTCCTCTGGGTGCTCCAGTTTCTTTCCACAGTCCAAAGATGTGCAGGTTAGGTGGATTGGCCATGATAAATTGCCGCTTAGTATCAGGGGGACTAGCTAGGGTAAATGCATGGGGTTATGGTGATAAAGTCAGGGTGGGATTGCGGTCAGTGCAGACTTGATGGGCCGAATGGCCTCCTTTCACTGTAGGATACTGTGATTCTATTATTTAACCCTTGGTTTGCAGCTAGAACTGTTGATGATGCCACATGCAATGGTCTTATTTGATGCAAGAACCTGTTTCAATAAAAGTCACATTGTGGCATTTGCACAACACAGAAAAAAAAATGTTCAGCACTCGCTCCCTTTTATCTTTTCCGCACCTGTCGCTACATAAGCAAAATCTTTTTGTAATACAGTACGCACATTTATTTAAAGCCTTATCACTTTGACACTTCTCAAAATGCTGCACACAAGGAAATGCATGATAATTATGGGCATCCTTGTTAACTAATAGATAAAGCATTATAAGTCACTATTATATTGTACTTAAATCATCTACTACCCCTTTGGACTTTGGGGAAAGAACAAGGCAGAGTGGGTCTAACTGGGTAGCTTTTTCAG